>NC_079896.1:12854866-12996548 GCF_024868665.1 Triplophysa rosa | reverse complement strand
ACGGGGTACCAAACAGAATTCACTCGGACCAGGGGCATAGCTTTGATGGAGAATTGTTGAGGCGTCTGTGTGACCTGTATGGCATTTCCAAAAGTAGGACCACTCCATACCATCCAGAGGGTAATGGTCAGTGTGAAAGATTCAATAGGATGTTGCATGATTTACTTCGCACCCTTCCAGCGGAACAGAAGCGAAAGTGGCCACGGCTGCTTCCCCAACTTCTCTTTGCTTACAACACCACAGTACACCAGTCGACACAACACTCCCCCTATGAACTGATGTTTGGACAGAAGCCCAAATTGCCAGTTGATCAGTTACTAGGCAAGAGTGATGAATTGGTAGAGGAACGTACATCAATAGATTGGGTCACTCAGCATCATGAATATTTAACCTCTATTTATGTTAGTGCCCGAAGACACTTGGAGGTGGCAGCCAAATGTCGCAGAGCTAATAGTCCAGAAGCAGCGCCTATACTATCTCCTGGCACGTTAGTATACTGTCGAAATCATTTTCAGGGTCGCCATAAGATTCAGGATGCGTGGAGTTCTACGGCGTATGAGATTATGACTTGTAAGGATGAAGTAGGGACGCTGTATAAGATAAGACCGTGGGGAACAGATGGCCCTATTAAAGTCGTGCATCGTTTTGAATTTAAGCTGGTCCCACACGGTATGAATAGGGTTCAACAATCTGTTACACGTACTTCCGTCCCCCCCCCCCCCTTAGTTCCCGAGGTGAACAGGAATTGGAGGATCCTGTAGTATTAGAACAGCCACAAATGGCTGTAGTTTATACTAGAGTTGGGGCTCAAGTTGATTCTAGCACCCGATTCGTAGGGGGTGGTGATAATTCACCTAGTATGACTACAGACTGTTCCCCTATGGAAAATATAGGAGTATCCATAGAGTCACAACCTGAGGAAGCTGTACAAGAGCAGGAGGTTGACTTTGCAAACTACGAGGGGACAGCAGATCGTTCAAGGGATCTGGGCAGTGGAGAGGTAGAAGTGCCTGGTCCTACTTTGAGGCATTCTATACGCGAGAGAGCAGGTCAACACTCAAACCCCTTTCACCTTCCTTGAGCTACAGCACAGAACGTTCTCCCCGACATAGCAGAGGTTAGTTCTGTGAGGACTCCGTTTAGGCCCTGGCAGCAGTGATTGATTTTATATTTTTTATGGCGCTCACCGGGACGGTGACATTAAAGGCAGGGGTGTATGTAGCCAAGTCAGTGGGGGGCGCTGTTGTACCTTGTCTTACTGGCGACACCTGTGGAACAAGAAAGGGTGATTTGCCTTTAAATATGTCACTTCCCAGGCGTGCTGTGATCGCATCGTTTGGTGTCTTCTTGGGTGTTGGTCGCTGGAAGAACGTGTCACGACTTTCGTGGTGGAAGAACCCAAGCGCAGGCAACGGCAGTGAAGGGGTTAACAGATATATTTACTTTAAACAAAACACAAAACAGAACAAAAACACCCACAATGGGGGAAAAACAGAACTAAGAAATATATATATATATAAAACAAAAGACTTCCCACAAGGGGGCAAAATGAAAACAAGACAAATAACTAAACTCAAGGAACTCGACACAACGTCTTAAACTAAAACAAGGCAGGATAAAACTAAAGCAAAAACACAAGACTCACAGTTCTCAAACAACACAGGACACAGGAACACGGGCGACGGCATGAACACATACACAATACACGAGCACAGGACAAAGAAACATGAGGGTAAATATAGGAACACAAACGAGGGATAACGACATGGGACAGGTGTGGGACATTAAACACTCAGGGAAACATAACGAGAGGAATGGGGCCAATGACAAGACACTGGAGAGAACGTATATTATAGTCAAACGGACAACAATATGTTTCTCTCCACACATAACCAAAGACTTTGTCATGGCTCTGCTACAGGACCAAGAAAAACATGACTAAGGAAGCAGAGCCATGACAGATTGTGCGCTTTGTTCTGGGTGTGCATTTTGGAAATCGTTTCTGCCTGTGTTGGTGGATATTGAAAGACTGGTAAAGCACAGGTATGTGAGTTGAATGAGATTATGCGTCATACTTATTCTTTCCTTGGTTAATGGTATGTATGTATGTGTGGTTGGAACAGTACGGTTACTCATACTGATCGTGATTCGTAAGGGCTGAACAACTGATACAACACCCGGTATCTGATGCCGTATTCGAGTGCAGGGAACACTGAGATACGCGGCACGGAATGAATGAAACGTGTTGGTGATCCCTTTGAGTTCCAGGTGCAGCTGAAAGCTATTGGAAGGTATTTTGTTGTTTGTTTAATGATTTTAGCAATTGTTTAATGGTTATGAATTAAAATGTTGTAATTGTTTAAGAAAATGTAATATTGTATATCTTAAATCCTTGTTGCATGGGCCGATGTGTGGAGTATTTTTATTTAAGATTGTTCTTTTGTTTTGTAGAGTGCTTCTGTTGGTGGCTGGATTGATCACTGGTTTCCCTACCTTTATTTCTTTGAGATTTGGGTTTGTTTGTTCAGTTTGTTTCTTTGTTTATTCATTTTGTTGTTGGCTCCTGGACACATTATTGGTTTGGACTAGTAAATCAGAGGCAATTTGCTGTGTATAATATGGTTTACCGGCAATAGAGGGGGGGGAACTAATCACTCTCAAGTAGAGTTTGAGTTATTTTGCACTTAGGTTTGGTACTTGTTTTCTTTGCAGTGGGTTGTACTTTTTATTATTTTCTTTTGAGAGTGTCTGTACCCTCCTCATTTGACGTTATTGTATGTGCCAGCTTTGACCAGGTCCAGACTGATGTGAACACAAGAGAAACAACTTAATAAATATGTTGATTGTTTTATAGTACTGCTGGCCTTGAGTTTATTCATTTGTTTGGATAGCTGTGCGGGAACCCCTACTGGGATCTCCTACCCATAAAACTTGGAGTGGCGTAGTCATAAATAACTGAACTATATATATAGATAGATATATACACTCACCTAAATATTAGGAACACCATACTAATACGGTGTTTGACCCCCTTTCGCCTTCAGAACTGCCTTAATTCTACGTGGCATTGATTCAACAAGGTGCTGAAAGCATTCTTTAGAAATGTTGGCCCATATTGATAGGATAGCATCTTGCAGTTGATGGAGATTTGTGGGATGCACATCCAGGGCACGAAGCTCCCGTTCCACCACATCCCAAAGATGTTCTATCGGGTTGAGATCTGGTGACTGTGGGGGCCATTCTAGTACAGTGAACTCATTGTCATGTTCAAGAAACCAATTTGAAATGATTCGAGCTTTGTGACATGGTGCATTATCCTGCTGGAAGTAGCCATTAGAGGATGGGTACATGGTGGTCATAAAGGGATGGACATGGTCAGAAACAATGCTCAGGTAGGCCGTGGCATTTAAACGATGCCCAATTGGCACTAAGGGGCCTAAAGTGTGCCAAGAAAACATCCCCCACACCATTACACCACCACCACCAGCCTGCACAGTGGTAACAAGGCATGATGGATCCATGTTCTCATTCTGTTTACGCCAAATTCTGACTCTACCATTTGAATGTCTCAACAGAAATCGAGACTCATCAGACCAGGCAACATTTTTCCAGTCTTCAACTGTCCAATTTTGGTGAGCTCGTGCAAATTGTAGCCTCTTTTTCCTATTTGTAGTGGAGATGAGTGGTACCCGGTGGGGTCTTCTGCTGTTGTAGCCCATCTGCCTCAAGGTTGTGCGTGTTGTGGCTTCACAAATGCTTTGCTGCATACCTCGGTTGTAACGAGTGGTTATTTCAGTCAAAGTTGCTCTTCTATCAGCTTGAATCAGTCGGCCCATTCTCCTCTGACCTCTAGCATCAACAAGGCATTTTCGCCCACAGGACTGCCGCATACTGGATGTTTTTCCCTTTTCACACCATTCTTTGTAAACCCTAGAAATGGTTGTGCGTGAAAATCCCAGTAACTGAGCAGATTGTGAAATACTCAGACCGGCCCGTCTGGCACCAACAACCATGCCACGCTCAAAATTGCTTAAATCACCTTTCTTTCCCATTCTGACATTCAGTTTGGAGTTCAGGAGATTGTCTTGACCAGGACCACACCCCTAAATGCATTGAAGCAACTGCCATGTGATTGGTTGATTAGATAATTGCATTAATGAGAAATTGAACAGGTGTTCCTAATAATCCTTTAGGTGAGTGTATACATGTGTATGTGTATGTATATAAAAAGGTTACATTTGGCGCAGTCGGCAGGATCTTGACTTAAAGGCTGTATTACTATTAAAGCATTTCTGTGCCTGTGTTTTCGTTTTGTTTGTGTTTTTTTGGTGTAAGGAGGGAAAACAGTTGTCAAGTACTTCCGTCGTTGATCATCGTGGTCAGGTTTGAAAAGAACTACATATTTTTTTATTTTATTATTATTATTTTTTTCAGCAATGACCTTGTTTAATTGAAAATAAAACACAAGTAGTACGGGTTTGCTTATACTATACAGAGAGAGACAAAAAGTGACAAAAGTGACAAACCATAGTGACAAACCATGAAACAAGTTCAACCTTGCAAACGTGTAGCCAAAACAATAATGTAGTGCTTTTAACCCATATCAGACGTGCATGTTTATTTGGCAACTGGTCGTGCGCTACCGCAACATTCTGCTTTTACAGTAAAAACAGTCAAGAATGCAAATGATAAAAGCCATAAGCATTTGTAAAACTAGGCCCTTACAAGACCAGCAGAATCATTCTTATCATAATAAATCACACTTATGAGTAAACAAAGCCACCTGATCATATTATAATGCTTAAATTTTTTTAAAAAGCTTAAATGTGTACATTAAAAAGGCAAAACAAATTGATCTTCAGACCAGATTAATATTTAACACTGCGTTGGACGGGAGTGGACGGAGTCACGAGCGCAGTATGTGTGTGTAAGGTGTGGTGACCTCTGCCCTCTGACGAGTCTGTCCCACAGGGGTCTTTGAAGGAGTGCGTGATGGGAACAGAGAGCGAAAGAACCTCTGTTTCTTTGGAGTACGGTTCTCAGCGTAAGCTGCCGCCACTGCTGCTCTGCGTCCTCTCTTCTTGCAGGAGCCGGGTGTCACGGGAGGCTGGGGCGGCAGCGTGCCCTTCAGCTGCGCCAGTGTCTCATCTTTCCTGCGCAGGTCTGCTTTAACCAGCTGCAGGCTGGTGTGCAGCTCCACCAACATTTGGTCCTGTTTGGCGAGTTTACTGTCTGCAGATGCGAGCGCGTGATGCAGCTTCTCGCCGTCTGTGTTGCGTCAGCACGCTCTCTCTCCGGACTGCAGCTTAACACCCAACATCTGTAACTCCATCCTCAACTGCTTCAGGTTCCTTTGACCCTCCTCTAGTTTCCTCTCAGCAGTAATCGTCACTGTGTTGGTGGTGCCAGAGAAAGAAGGATTTTCTTGGAAGCGCTTCAGTTCGAGTGTTTTCAGCCGCAGTTCAGTTTGCTTGAGGTCCAGCTCGGCTTTACCCTGATCCAGCTCGGCTTTACCCTGATCCAGCTCGGCTTTACCCTGATCGGTTGTACTTTTGAGTAAATTTGGAAAAAACGTCTGTTACAACCAGGACATTTTCCTGTCCATTACTAGCTTTATCCAAGAGCGTGAAACCAATTGCAAGAATCTCTAAGGGTCTGCTGGCTAGTAAACTCCCCGCAAATGTTCTCACCTTGGGCTGTGAGGCCTTAGCGACAGTACAACGTTCGCACTCGGTGCACCATTTCTTAACGTCTTGCCACATGTTAGGCCAATAACACCTTTGACGAATAAGATCTGTAGTACGCTCTACTCCCTGATGACCGTGATTATCATGGAGACTAATGAGTACTTCTACTTGGAGCCCCTTCGGCAGTACTAACTGCCAAACCAAGTCTCTAGAAGGCGGAATTTGGACTACCCTATACAAAACTCCATCCGCCTCTCGAATCCGGGGCCACTGCTTTACCAACTGTTGGACATCTCTTGGCAAGCACCTCAACTCTGCGACTGTTGGACGCTCCCCTTGCCCCCAAAACTGTAAAAAAACTTTAATGCATGGATCTACAATCTGCAATGCCCTCAAATCAGCCTTACTACGGACAGAGACAGCATCTACAGTTAATGAATCTACTACTTGTGGCCTCTCCTGTGATAACATTAACTTGGGGACAGTGAGGGCCAAGTGGCAATTGAGGTAACAGGTGTTACCTCAATTGCCACTTGGCCCTCAGAGTATGCCGGAAGCCTCGAAAGTGCATCTGCATTACGATTTGCAGTGCCTGGGCGATACCTGATCTCATAGTTAAACAAAGCAAGCTGGGAAACCCAACGCTGTTCAACTGCCCCCAATTTTGCAGAGTCAAGGTAGCGCAACGGGTTATTATCAGTGTAGACAGTCACCTTATTTCCCAGTAGATAATCTTGAAATTTTTCTGTCAAGGCCCATTTAAGAGCCAAGAGCTCCAGCTTCATCGCGCTATAGTTAGTCATGTTCCTCTCGCTTGGTCGCAGCCCACGACTAGCAAACGCGATCGGCCTTCGTAGTCCCCCCTGCTCTTGTGACAATACTGCACCCAACCCTAAATGGCTTGCATCGGTCTCTAGAATAAATGGCAGAGTAAAATCGGCATACCCTAAAACCGGAGCCTGAATCAGGCGTTCCTTCAATTCCACGAATGACTTTTCACATACATCATCCCATTGCTGTCCAAAGGAGTGGTGCTTGTTACCTACAGTACGCTTCCGACTGCCTTGTAAAGCACCAACTAGTTTGTGCAACGGAGCCGCTAATTTAGCGAACCCTTCCACGAACCGACGGTAGTATGATGCAAATCCTAGAAATGACCGCAGTTCATTAACAGAGCTAGGCCTACTCCATTCAGAAACAGCACGGATCTTCTCCGGATCTGTGGCTACACCAGCAGCTGATATCACATGGCCCAAATATCCAACTTTTGTTTGAAAGAACTGACACTTCTTTAACTTCACCTTCAAATTATGCGTCCGAAGCCGACTCAGCACCATCTTCAAACGTTCAAGATGTTGATCAAAAGTTCTAGAAAAGATTACAATGTCGTCTAGATATAACAAAAGGGCATGGAGGCTCTGATCGCCAAAAATACGTTCCATGAGACGTTGGAAAGTGCTTGGGGCGTTATACAACCCAAAGGGCATGCGATTAAACTCGAATAACCCAAAAGGGGTACAAAACGCTGTCTTCTCCCTGTCCTGTGGGGCAACGGAAACCTGGTTATATCCACTAGCCAGATCTAATGTACTAAACCACCTAGCCCCGCTAAGCGCATCCATAGTCTCCTCTATTCGAGGCAAGGGAAAAGCGTCCTTACGAGTTTTCGCATTAAGCTGCCGGTAGTCTACACACAAACGAATAGACCCATCTTTCTTCTGGACCACAACTATAGTTGAGGCATACGGACTACAACTGGGCTTCGCTATATCGCGCTCCACCAATTCTCGAATATGACTCTTTACCAAATCATATTGAGAAGGAGGGAGCCGACGATAACGCTGGCGCACGGGTACATCATCTAATAGAGGAATAGTATGCTGGAGTAGCTCAGTACAGCCCAACTCTCCCTTACTTTGGTAAAATACGTTCGAAAACTCCTCTAATAGTGCTCGAGCTTGTTGATGTTCCTGACCAGACAACTCAGACCAAGTCAACTGAGAAATATCACACTTGTGTTTGCTCTCTACCTCAACTGACTGAATAAATGCTACCTCCTCCACATCTTCCTGTTGTACCTGAAACTCAATAGATGGAGTCGCGAGAGATGACTGAACAATATGTAATTCCCCCAAAATAGTCTTTGGCCCAAGCCAACGATCCTGGTTACCTACATTAATAACTGGTACCTTTACCACCCCACCGGCGACAGATAAACAGGCAGAGGGGACAAGAAGGTCCACTGGCAAACGGCCTTCCACAAATGACACTGGTTCCAAAAAACAAGTGTCATATGTAGCGCCGGACTTGCAAGTTGCTGGGACCAATTTCATAGCTCCTGCTGTAATACGGACAGATGGACCCCTTTGCACTCGAGCTAGACCCACGTAACCAGTGTCCAATGAACGTTCCCAAAATTGGCACTCTGAAAAGGCCCTCTGCCATACTTTCCCTACATGTTGTATGGGGGGCGAGTTAAAAAGCATGGTCCCATGCTCCAAAAACAACTCCTGATAACAACTACTAATAACATTCATCCGCAAAAGACCAGGGACCTTTTCTCTTCTTATCTGGTCTAACTTGTTGATGGGCGTGTGGTTCACTGTTTACTGTTTGTTTACAGGTAAGAGCGTTTCACAACACACACGTGACACAACACGAGAAAACATGAGCTTTGTTCAAAAATGTGTATTTCATTTAAAGGTACAGTGCGGGATGTTTTGTATGATCTATTAACAGAAATGCAATATAACATACAAACATACTGTGTCTTTAGATGTGTATAAAAACCTTACGTAATGAAAAGTTATGTTTTTATTACCTTAGAATAAACAAGTTGTATCTACATAGGGAGCGGGCCTATCTACATCGAATTTGTTATGTTGCGCAGCCATGTTTTGTACAGTAAGTGTAATGATGTGTGTTTTCTTTCAGCAAATCTTTGTGTCTTTTATTTTGAAAGTGTTTTAGGAAATTAATTAATTTCTGAATTTTATGTTTTTTTATATAAATTTCATGCAGACGGTTATTTTCTTTATATGGTACAAGGAAAGTTGTGCGTTTTCTAAAAAGAAGTTATATTTACATGTAAGTGATGTCACTGAAGTGCGCCATTGCGCTCTACTCTCTCTCTCAGTTCAGCCGGTGACTAGAGAGAGTCATGTACGGTTCTGCCTTGCTCTGTAACTATGTCGAAGATATGTTATATATAGGGGAAATATGAGTCAATATTGATTACGAATATGTTGAAAAGAGAGATTGTGTTCAAATACATGATTCCTTGTTAATAATATAGCGTAGTCACAGAGTTTATGAACGTGTGGCCTAAACGTGTTTGGTTGTTATGGCGGCCTGCGCGCAAATTTAGAGCGCGAGTTTATAATGTTGTTATCGGTTCAATATACTTAATATCGGTGGATTGTATCTTTGAAAATGTTATTTGTCATGTTTAATGTGAAATGGGTGCGTGCAATTTTTATTTTACCCTGATATTGTGTCTAATTAGCCTTAACGGTTACTCCGAATTTATGAACTTGCAGTATTGTGTTAATGGAGGATGGGGATTTATTTGTTTTGTCTCATACATTCCTTAGCTGACAGACCATTGATCTGAGGATGTGTGTGTGTGTCCCGTGTCTTCTGTTTAAATAAACTGCAGGTATGTTACCAGAAAACCACTATACGATCACATGACACAGAGATATTTGATAAACATGATCATATATTAGCATATATTGGGTTAATTGTATGGTTGTCATTTAATTTTTTGTTAAATATGTTTTTTTGTGAATTATGGTTAATGCAACACTGGAAAATAAGATTCTTATGCAAACTTGGGTTTTGCAGTATTTAAGAACTCTCTCTCTCAGTTCAGCCGGTGACTAGAGAGAGTCAGCTGACAGACCATTGATCTGAGGATGTGTGTGTGTGTCCCGTGTCTTCTGTTTAAATAAACTGCAGATGTGATCCACCAAAAAGCTCGGAGTCGGTGATTTATATTTGGGGCTGGGTGAAATCCGCTACATAAGCTCTAACGGACAGACAGCTCTACAGAGCGCGTTTCGTATATGTTGGTCTTCGTGTGTGTTTTTAGACGTTTTTAGACACCTAACTGCCTATATCTCTGTCAGATCAAACGCTTTGAACAGCGTTGCTATTTACGATTAGCTAACTTTAGTTACTTCACTACTCTCAGCGTGTACTAGATAGCACGCAAGAAATATATCTAATTATAGAATTGTAACAGTAACTTTCGCAATAGAATACATGTTAAATGATTAATTATGTTAATATATTGCCTTACCTTTGCAAACAAACATCATTGTTTGTATCACTGCTATCCGCTGTCTCAGTAGACAACATCTATTTTTACTGTTGCGGCCACCGTCGTAATTCGAAAGGGAGGGGTGGGAAAATGACTCAGAGATTCATTGCAAAACTATAATACAACGTTAGTGGCCGCTGATTTTCAAGAACTGCGCCTTTAAGAGAGCACTGCAGATGTTCTAGATCATCTTAGGAAATGCTCTGAGTTTAGTTAATGCTTTAATTTGACATGGTCTATTATTCTAAATAAGTTGTGTAAACTACATTGACATCAGGACTAGATGAAATTTACAGAAATGCTTGTCTCTTCTGTGTGTCTATTCTTTAGTCTCTCTAGTATATTGCAAAGATATCTGTTTATGATAATTAAAAATATTGATTAAAATGTAATATTAAAATATTGGCGTTAATATTAATTTTATGTAGTAGGCCTATATAATCAGATACAAAGTAACTAAGTAACTAGCTACTTGAGTAGTTTTTTCATTGCATACTTTTTTACTTTTACTCAAGTAATTTTTAAAATAGTGACTTTTACTTTTACTTGAGTAACAATTTCTCTAGTTACTTGTACTTTTACTTGAGTAAAGATTTTGGCTACTCTACCCACCTCTGATCTCGCCATTCAGGAAAAACGGGATCAGTGGAGGCTCGCGGTGCGGAGCCAGGCGCGCGCGTGTATAAACAAGTCATTAGACTATGCCGTCTCACCACCGTCTAATCTGTTTCGCCATAGTTTCAAAACGAACTGAAAATATTTTTACACTTTTCATAATAACACAACGATAACGTTGTTTGAGGATCTGATTCTGCAATGCATGCATCTGTCACTTAATCAGACCCCCGCGTCGCGTGCTCACATACACACAGGCGCGAACAGTGGTGCGGTGTTTACAGACTTTTTTCCTTCAGAGAGAGAGATAGCGACTAGCGTTATTTTGGATAAACCTTAACTTTAAGTACGGGGAAAATGTTTCTCTGCGTCTTTTCCGTTCAGTGAGTGGCAGAAGCAGCACATTCATAACAAAACAGCATCTTAAAGTAACGTGTAAGTGAATTAATAAATGATTAAAAAACAGCGTTTTCAACCTGTCATTGTTACTGTTATGATTATAAACATTTGTCTGTAATTATAGTTTTATGTCTGACAACAGAAACATTAAATATGTGAACGACTTTATTGGGTATTCAGTTCAGTTCAGAGAGTAAACGCATGTACATAGTGATGATGTCACAAACATGCTAATTGACACGTAACATCAACCTTGGACCATAGTGACAGGTGAAAATAGATTATGACATATTATGATATCATAGATTATGATAGCCTAGTGAAAATGTCTATCGCCACCTCTGCCGCAAACCTCTTCGTCGCTCCGTCATACTGCCATCTAGTGGTAGGCCGTAGTTTATGCACGGTTGTGCGTTGATCTGAAGTTGTTTGTGTGTGGATTGTCCAACACAAAACCGCGTAAAGAACGTCTCAAAATCCGAATGCACAGAACAGGATGAATGGACGCGCGCTGCAGGATACACAAATGCACAACTTCTCATTGGTATGCGCAAAATGATTATACATGAACACAAAATGAAACATTGTATTCACAAATCTGTCTCTATTCGTACAAATCGCCTCATGTTTATTCAAATCTAAATGTCACAGATTCAATTCATTAGGCATTTGTTTGTGAATAGTAAAATACAAGTGTAACTTGTATCACGTTCACGGATGACTGTGCATGCATTTGTTAATCAAATTTGAGATTAATTTCATCCCATAGATGCACGTCAGTCAGCAGAGACTCGCGGTACGGTGGACACACATGCGAGTATAAAAGTGCAACAGAAAAATCGGCTTGGAATCGGCGAAACGTGAGACTGACCGGCCGGCCACCGGTCGGGCCGATCATACGAAAAACCGGCCGATTCCGGTCTCTGGCCGGTCAATCGGTGCACCTCTAGTCAAAACTCTGTTGTGAAAATACACAACAGTAGACTTGCTAAAGAATCAGAATCAGAAATACTTTGCGCCTTGAAAAGGGGAGATATATAAAAAAACGCCCAGACAAAGCTTTTTCTCTGGTGGTATAAATAATGTAACAATTTACTGTTTTTAAACATTAAAATAATATACACACTTTTTTTCCATAGTTCTTCAACAGGTATGCAAACAATGACATCATGTCTCACTTTTTTCTCCTCAACGGGTACAGTCAAACACAACAGGTAAGTATCCACAAAAGTATTCAGCTAATCAACAAACAATGCTCAAAATATCAAAATCAATTGCACTGGCAATAAACCCATAAATACACTGCTTAACAATGACAATTTGTCCCCCCTCCTCGTCAATTCCCTGCCTTCTTCATCACAGTTACTTTATACATTGCATGCCACATACATAACCGAATTTAGCTAGCTGCTGAACAATATCCAATTAGCAATTAGCATTAGTCTAAAAAACGAAATATAATACTGAAAACACTCGACATGTCAACAAAACATAAACAGAACATCTTCCCAAACACATATCAAGCTTATTTAAAAACCTCGAAAGCATAAACACTCATTCAAAGTACCTGGAAAAGGGAGATGTATATAACCATAACCATAAGTTCCCGCCTCCTCAGCACAAGCTGACCGATAAATCTAACACACCAAGAGAGGCGGGACTTAAGGCAGAACAGCCAATCATCAGCCGGTCACACTCAAAGTCGGTGTCATGTTTGAGAGGGAGGGGAGAGGAGGCAGCAGCAGCGAGCGCAGACACAGAGCGGCCACAGAAATGGAGGAGTGACTGCTGTATTCAAAACTGCGGAAAAACTGCAGAAAAAGTGCGGGTGTTGAACCCTCTCACCGGGAAAAGTGTGGTCCCCACGGGTGCGACGCCCCTGCACTTAACACACATTCCTGCAATACTGTGGTGGTAACCAACCCCAGCACTAAAGAAGAGGGGTGATAGAGTTACCGTCAATTGGAATTCAACTAAATGTAAGACTACACAACATAACACAATCACATGGAAATTTGAAGACATGGCTATTTCATGTGAATTTATATGATCTTATCCGTATGTTTTTTTTAGTAGCGTACAGTCTGTTTTTGCACCAGTTATGGTTAGTTTTGGGGTGGGGCCTCATTATTGCTTTATTAATCATATGCTTTTGTATGATTCACATCCTAATTGACTACGTCATAAAATACTTTTTTTCTGTGACATCAGTACATGCTACTTGATTTAAGAATTCTTGAGAAAGCTTGAGACATCTTTACGTTCACATGCCTAGAGTATGTTGCAAGACAACAATAAAGAGTCCAATTAAAGTCTAAATATTATGCAAATTAATAATTATATAAATGGTCAATAAATAAAAGTAATATAGGTAGATTGACACAGTTTAATTTAGGTTACATTTATTACCATTTATTTATTTAGCTGACATCCCTATTAGTTAATGTATAAAAATAAATATACATAGGCCTAACAAATAAAAAACAAAAACTAGAATAAATACAATGGCAACATTAACAACAACAATACATAACATAATTATATAAATAGTCAATAAAATAAAAATTAGTGGCAGAAAGTAAGTTGCAGGTAGACTGACACAGTTTAATTTAAGTTATTCTTTTTACATATTTTTATTTATTTGTTTATTATTTTATTTATTTATTTTTGCTGTCATCACTTTTAGGTAATGTAAAAACATAAACACATAAAAAAACATAAACACTAGTATAAATGCAATGGCAACATTAAGAACAACACATAACATAATTATATAAATAGTCAAGAAAATAAAAAAGTAAGTTGCAGGTAAACTGACATTTTTTTACATAATTGTATTTATTTGTTTATTCTTTTATTCAGTTATTTTTGCTGACATCCCTGTCAAACCTAGAATTTAGTACAACAACAACATTAACAACAAAAACATGCAACATCATTATACAAATTAAAAGTTAGTGACAAAAAGTAGCTAAATTGCAGATAGATTGACACATTTTAAGATATAATATTTTTTTGCATATTTTTATGTATTTGTTTGATTGTTTAAATATTTCTTTTTGCAGACATCACTATTCGATAATGTAAAACATAAATTACTAAAAACAAAAAAACTAGAATTACATTTAATAGCAACAACAACAGCTTAATGAAAAAACGCAACATATCATTCAAAGAGTAAAGCGAGGCTATGAATTCAGCTATCTTTCAGATCGGGAGGCCTCCACTTCAGATTAGATTGTAATATGGGACAGGACGGCCTTACTGATGGAATTTCAGAGTCCATTAAAGCAGAACCAATGGAAGGATTGGACCAGGCATTAAACGATCCGAATCCAGAATGGAGAGGCTGTATCAGCCACATCTGTTAAGAGCATTATTGGATTAGAACAATATGGTAGAAGAGGCATACCGGCAAAAGAGGAGATCAATCAATACAGGTGATTTTTTTCTCTTGGAGCAAGTGCTCGGACATGCGGTAATATATCTGCTCTCTGTACTCTGTGTTCTGCCCTCCGCTTGAGCATTCGGATCCATCTCTGAGTATGCCCCGCCCACTTTTGCACATTCTCCAGCAGTTCTCTTTGCTGGAGTGAGCAGGGTCGGCTCTAATATGGAGAAATTTGAGAAGCTGTCCATGTTATCATTGCTGTTGAGGGTGTTCCAGCCACTGTCAGTGTACTATATTCAACCCTGATTTATGGCTATTATCATATGCAGCCTGCAGAAAAGAGGATGCTGTGGAAACCGTGCTGGGGATTTGACTTTAACATCACCTTGTCTTTCAGAAGAATGCCACGCTAGTGTTGCTGTATATGAGATTTAAAAGCTTTTCATTGTATCATTCAGATTATATCAGGTATTATATTATTCCTATTTTGGAATGCCTATCTGGCATTTTAACAAGAATCACAATCTGTAAGAAAATACATGTAGTGTACTTTTATGTGCATCCCTGAAATATAGTTAAAAGTATACACTTGTCTTTTAATGATAGTTGCCATATGCCTACATTTACATCCATTCATTTAGCAGATGATCTGATCCAAAGAAAATCGTGTACTCAATTTTTTGATGGAGATTTACTTACGATAAATACGTTTCGGTAAATACTTTTTTATACTGTACTTTTATATCCCGTCTTAAAACTTACATATTCAGGTTTATATAGGCTAGTAGTAACAATATAATATAACCAATAAATAAATAGTAAACTATAAGTATGATGTTCACTAAAGGAAACTTACAAGTATGACTAAACTAGTAGTTTACTGAGAGGATACTTCAAAGTGTACTTATATACTTGTAAGTGTACTTTTTCAATACTACTTGGGACAAAATTGACATATTTTTCAGTTAAAAATGTTTTAAGTATGCTTCACTCACTTCACAGTACAACATTTTGAGTAAACTACTTTACATCTACATTTTTTATTTGCACTCCAACTGATATCTCCAACTGATATCTCCAACAGCAACTGATATCATACTGATACTGATAGTTTAAAGGTCCAGTGTTTGAAGTTTGGCGGGAACTAGTGGCGAGGTTGCAAATTGCAACCAACGGCTTACTCCACCCCTCCCCATCCCTTTCAAAGCACTACAGAGGCTGACACAAGGCTAAGATGTCATCCCGTTTTCGCTTTTTTGCTGAAGGAGATAATTTATTTATGAAATTTGTTCTGTAGAGCAGTTTGTCCATTTAGGGCAGTGGTCCCCAAACTTGTTCCTAGAGAGTAGGTGTCCTTCAGAGTTTAGCTCTAACTTGCCTCAACACACCTGCCTGCAAGTTTCTGCTGGGCCTAGTAAGATCTTGATTAGCTGCTTCAAGTGTGTTTGACAAGGGTTGAAGCTAAACTCTGCAGGACACCGGCCCTCCAGAACGGAACCTGAACTCTTCGATGCCATAGAAGAACCTTATGGTTCCATAAACAACCTTTAACATCTGAAGAACCTTTCTGTTTCACAAAAGGTTCTTTGTGGCGAAAAAAGGTTCTTCAGATTTTAAAAAAGTAAGAGATGGTTCTTCAAAAAACCTTTGGCTGAATAGTTCTTTGTGGAACCAAATATGGTTCTTCTATGGCATCACTGTGAAGAATCTTTTAAGCGCCTTCAATGTTTCCCACAGGATTTTGTTTGTGGCACTGGAGAACCAAATAAACTAATTAGCATATTTGTGACGTCATCACGTCGTGTTAGTGTTAGCACTTGATATCTGTTTTTCTTCCAATAATAATAATAATTCATTACATTTATATAGAGCTTTTCTGGGTACTCAAAGCGCTTTACATCGAAGGGGGAAATCTCCTCAACCACCACCAATGTGCAGCACCCACCTGTATGATGGGACGGCAGCCATATTGAGCCAGAACGCCCACCACACACCAGCTTATTGGTGGAGAGGAGACAGAGTTACGAAGCCGATTTGTACATATGGGATGACTAGGAGGCCATGATGTTTAGAGGCGAATGGACGAATTTGGCCAGGATGCCCGGGTTACACCCCTACTCTTATTCGAAGGACATCCTGGGATTTTTAATGACCACAGAGAGTCAGGACCTCGGTTTAACGTCTCATCCGAAGGATGGTGCTTTTTTACTGGGGCATTAGGACCCACACAGACCACAGGGTGAGCACCCCCTACTGGCCTACGAACGCCTCATGCAGCAGCAACCTATAGTTTTTCCCAAGAGGTCGCCCATCCAGGTACTGACCAGACTCAACCCTGCTTGGCTCCAGTGGGCAACCAGTCTTTGGCTACTCTCTGATCTGTCACATTATACTGTATTTTACAACTGAATGCCACCAGCAATCACTTTAACTGCTGCTAAAATCCTGGTTTATAAACTTGAGACTTGAGACTTAATAATCATGTACTAAGAGTGGCTGCCATTACAAATCATTTGTTTTGGCACTTACAGATTAAAGGGATAGTTCAACAAAAATACAATTCTGTCCTAAATAAAACGCAACATCATCGGACAAAATCACAATACAGTACATACATATAGATCGGCTATATGCTGTTTGCCCTTTCTCAATAATGTGTTGCTGTATTATGAACGCTTCTTTGATTTTAAATGCTAGTGACAGTTAAATACACTACAAGGAGCTAACTACACGCATGAATGAAAGGCCGAGGGCTCGCACATACATGGAGCTCATCGGAAGAGACTGCATGCAAACACGGAAGAGGCGTGCGCATGGCCACACGCCACTCACACCAAACAAGTCAGGAAAGAGAAAAGACGCGGAAGCGCTGTTTACCCACTAGTTAATCGATCACAGATACATAACCGTGGGAAGTGGGGGTGCTGCGGGTGCTGCCTTATAATGGCGTCGTTCTTTTTAAAACTATATTACTTTGAAATACATTACTTTGAATGAAAAGATATTATAGTGTAAATGTAACAAGCACTGTAACGTGTTGCACACACATAAACAAAACAATAGGGTGTCAAAAAATATATTTTTACAACAACACTTTTGGGACAATGAGAGTACAACTAAATAGGCTAAGAGTGTGTGATTTCAGTTTTTATAGAACTTTCTCAAAACCACAAGTCAGCAGGACAGCCTCTTGCATCTTGATATCCAATATACTTGTATAAATGAAACTCCAAATGGTATTTGATAGCCAAGTGATTTATGAAAGAGAGGGGGAAAGATCTTGCAGAGGTCAACAGCAGTAAAACCGCCCTCCATGGTTTTCAACTCACCATAGAGAAAAACAAGAGCCCTGAAGCAAAATTGGTATTTAATGAGAGAGCACATTGGTTGATCACTTCAGCCACCCAAGAGTTTATGAAGTAACCACTGCTCCGCTTAATTAAAGAACCATCAGCCCATTTAGATTTCCAAGAGTTGCAGAATTACTATATTGGCTCCGACTCCAGCCAATAAGCCCAAGTGCATTTTTCACAACCATGCGGGGAAAAAGAAGCAGGGGATTATATATCAGCAGCAATAGCGACTCTAAAGAGAAGTGAATGGAGAAGTGGGTAGGGAGGGTGTTTGTGTACTCTGCAGGGTGCACTGAGAGATGCTCGGGTGACATCGGTGTCTATGTTGTCTATCACAGTCATGACGGTACTACCTAAAGTACAGCGCTGTGTATCGCTCTCCCCTGTCTATCGCTCTCCCCTTCCTCATCATTCCAACACGGGCTATAGTGTTGCTCAACATCGGCAAGATAGAATCTTGTTTCTTTAATCCATTACAGTCTCGCATTACCAACACAACACAAATACATCTCAGTTTGCCATGGCCTGCTGCTTGGATATAATAGTGCCTCATTTAATCGGCTCATTATTTTCCCAGAAGACCCCCTTGCTCGGATTTTTGTGCCTACTCGCACAAATTCTCACGCAGCACTATATTGTTTTGTATCGAAGACAAATGCTTTCAGAAGAAGTCCAAAATAGTCCAAAAAAGTCTTGTGATGATACCGTGGTACACAGTTTTACATATTGCTTGGTTGAAGACAGATTTCCCCACCAAAAAAACAACATAGGAAATGCGGAAACGTACACTCTAAAAACAGTTGTGTCAAAAGCAACACATTTTGTGTTGAGTTAAAGACAACACATTAACCAAACACATCTCAGTGTTATTTCTTGAGACAACACGTTTTGTGTTACTTTTAACACAACTTATGTTAAAAATCAACACAACATGTTGTGTTACACATAATGTGTTAAATAGGATAACACAAACAATGTGTTAAATTTAACACGTCCATTTGAAGAGTGTACTAAAATGTAATAATGTACCAAGAATACATCTTGGTCTTGATAAACTAAATTGATAATTTTTTTTGCAGGTCTAGTGGGACCAAACTGAATTGCAGAATAATGACCCACAGATATCATAACATTATTTTAAATATGATGAATGGAAAAATTACTTCGGCTTTGCAAGCCTTCATGTATTATTTTTGCAATTTGTTTGGTGCCTTTCAAATCTCAGTGATGCTTCTGTTTAATTAAAAATGCGTCATTTAAATAATTGCTTCCAATTTTTCTTGCATGTCTCATGAGTACAGTATTTGCGAAAAACGTTTATAAAGGCTTTCAAAAATGTGAAAAAACATTCCAGCAAATGACATGAAGAGAATACATTAGGTCATTTTGGATGAACTTTCCCTTTAAGATATTTTGTGAACTCAACATCCCAACAGACACAAAGTCCGTATAAATAACAACATGGTACAGTATAAATTACTTGGATAAATGAGAACAAACACTTTTTGAGATTTTAAATATATTTCCAAGCTCTTAACTGAAAATGCATTGTATAACTGGACAAAAGATGAGTGAAGAACCAGAGTGACAAAAAAAAAAACAAGCTGGGTGTGAATATGTTTTACAACATCTCAAAGGCAACGTCTGTTCTCTCTTCTGCTTTGCACCTTCCTACTGTAAATGTTGGCCTCTTTTCCATTTATATATGAAAACTGATAAACGTAAAGGGAAGATATGTGTCAATCTGAGCTAAAATCCAGCATTCTGTAATATTTCTCCCAATGAACTACTAAAACATTAGAACACTTAAATCCCACAAGGACATAACAATAAGACAAGACAGCAATACAATATTTCTGTAGATTCTCCGTGGGATGGATTAGTCTGGAATGTTCCTCTCTTACGCTGATAATATTATAATATGATTTTATGGCTAATTGTGGTACTCTCCCCAGCAATAATCTTTTCCTAATTACATTTTTTCTTACTTTTATCTCATTCAAAGGTCTTAAACATGTTTTCTTTCATTACAATTAAAGCTTCTGCTAAATGCCATAGACGTTTTTGTTTTTGTTTAATTAACCAATACACCTTTGTTCTTGCCGGAGGCAAAGAGAAAATGCATATCTGACCAGAAATCACGATAAAACAAATGCATGTTAGAGAAGCGAGTGTAGGTTGTCGGGTGTGCACCGCTCATTAAAATCGCTGTACTTTTAAATTATTCATACACTCTTGTTTTGTTATAACTGTTGATCCATAGCAATTGAAAAGCACCAACCAGTCAGTGGATTTGTGCATGATCTGTTTATTAAAAAGGCGTGAGCTTGCCTTGTTTTTCTGATGGAATAATTCTGAAACTACCGAAGCACAAAATCCAAATAAATCAAATTTATTAACTCTGTAATTGATTTCATTACTTTTCATGCAAAAACAACATTTTTTAAGGAGAAAAGCGATGGAGGCAAAAATTGGGATCACAAGGCAAAGGTTCGGCACATAACAGTTTGCCTAGAGGGTAAGTCACTCTTTAATTACACCACACAAAGCTGTGAGGCATTCAGCAACCCTTTAATCACACCACCAGAAATGGCAGCACACATGGAACTTGCAACCAGTCATGCAAACTAAATTCACATGCCCCCCTCTGTCATCTCATAGCTTCAATACAACATTCAGTAAGTTTGACCTGAAAGTCAAAATAATAGAAAAGTTTGTGCACAGTAAACAAATAGTAAATAAATAATAGAATAGAATATATACTCATATTACATACACGGCATTTTCTATGTTGTTAAATCACATGATTTTTAGTCACATCATATTACATCAAATCCTATTCTTTAGTTTGTTTAGATGTTTTTGGTCTGTGTTGCATTTTTCAGTTAAACCACACCCGAATTCATCTGAAAGTGGAGCAAGACAAACCTTTTCAGGGGTCTCAGCCCGCTTGTTTGGTGCACACCAAAGTTCGGACGGCAGCATTCACACTTATTCAAATGAACCGCACTAACAGAGAAATTGCATTAAAGAGAAATTGTTATCATTGAACATTGCCATGCCAAGTGTGAACACACCCTAAAAATACTATAGTGTAGCATCAGATCAGCCCTCATACAGCACGATTTTATTCAACCATTATCTCAAAGTAAGCATAGAAAAGTCTGTAACTCTGAGCACTCCTCCCAGTATGAAAAAAATGAATGTGCAAAATATTGCTATTTGTCACAGTTTGACCCATACATGGATATAATACCATATCACCAGGTCGCTTCTGATTCCCACCCCTAGAAAAAAGGGAAAAATTACAGGTTAGAGTTAAGTGAGGAAACGAGAAAGAGGATAGAGAAAGCGAGACGGCCTGTACTGACCTTTCTCTGAACGTGTATATTGGTTTGTGCCGGTGTGTGAGTACGGGGGAGCGTACAGGTATGTTTGTTTTTGCTTCTGTCAGTTCAGATTATGATCAGTAACAGAGGTGTGACCTCAGATTCACTGACCGCAGGCTCATTCCCGTGAGTATGCGCTACAGATTACAGCCCACTTTTCACACGACCACGCTGTTCAGACATCCCACTCTCATGAGACCCAGACTGAAAGACAATGTGTTTTCTCGGCTTGTCTCTCAACACCAGTCAGCCTGTTTACTCAAACACTGCACTTACTGTTAAGTTTCCTTGAGATAACAATCAGTGGCTAAACATGTTCACAGGGGCTTTCGTAACACCCCCCTTTCAGGGAAAAGGTTCTTTGTGAAGAATCGTTCAGGCATTCCTCAACTTGTTTATAATACAATCAGTATGGAAAGGAGCAATCATTTTTCCATTTGGTTGTTTGCAACAGTGATCAAACCCATTACACTCAAATAAACATAATGGAACTGAATGAAACATTTCAACAACATTTTCTACAGGTGCAGAAGCTCTGCTTTTGATGGTTGATGTTATCATGTTTGCTCATTAAAATTCTACAAAGATAGAAAGATTGTTCTTAAACAAACTATGTTTTAGAAGTTGGTACATAAGACAGATGTAACTACACTGTATAGACTGCTTTGCAAAACGTAAACAGTCCAGAAGCACTTTCTGTTTCAGTTTTTAACAGTAAACTTTTTTTCAGGTTTTAAAATTATAACGAAATAGAGTACCTCAAGAGTTTTGGCCAACCCGGAAGTTTTTCCCATAGACTTTTGGAAGATTGCAAAATGATTAACAAATGTTCATGATGTTTACACGTTGAATCTATCAAGATAATCTTTACAGATAAACACCATATTTTTTGAAGCCTAAATACAACCGGCAGAAGTAAAAGGCTAACACAAGGCTGACTACACTATGGTCGCTCAATATTAACATCACCACAACCAAGCCTCCGACAACTTTTTCAAACTTTATTAAAAACGTTTTCCTTGGTAAATAATTTACCCGTGAATGAATCCCCAACAGTGTTTTTAGAAATTTTTGCCCATGTAGCATTATTTGTGAGATTTATATGCAAGATGACGTCTAATGTCCCTGCCAAAGGATGTAGTTGATTTTAGAAACTTATTAGCAACCGCCATTTTAAAGACACAATAAAGCTTTAGAAAAATCACTAGCTGGGTGTGTTTTACGTCATTTTGTTAGCCACAGACGTTGTTTCACGCGATTTACCAAAAACACATTAAAAAAACATTGACTTTGGGGCGATGGAACCGGAAGTCGCTTCCGGGGTTTGCATACAAATATACGTCATCTCTGAGGTACTCCATACAACCAACAGAACATTTAACTCATACTGTATGTAAAACAACAAAAAACTGCTTCAGGACCAGCGTTGTTTACAGTACATCTTGCAAAATGTTCTAAACAGATGTCAGGTTGTGTATTGGCAGCTCTGCAGAGAAATAGTTTAACCTCTGTTGATTTTTTCCACCTGCTAGGCTTTGTAGGTCATATCTGTCAGAGAGAAAAACACAATTTTAATACCGAGCTCATTTAAGTTTCCACAGTTGATTTACCTCATTTGAACTGATTCATTTGATTGAGGATCACAAGGTAAACAAGCAAATGAGGTGCCCCAAATGAATCAGTGCGATAATTTTACAACAGGACTTTTAGTGAATATAAAACACAATCCTGTCAAATCTTTCCTGTCGAAGTTTTCATCTCTTCGCTAGGTGTTAATATAGATCAATTAATTTATCAAGGTCGAAGAAGCCATCAGGGAACCGATCTTTAAGATTAGGAATGCGTTCTGTAGAAACAAATGTGCATATTACCTCAAAATTAACGTTTAATTGCTTTGTTGATTGATTATTGATTCAGGCCAGACAGTGCAATCGTTCAAACAGATTTCTCTTAAGGTAAATCCCATTGTTTTTCGGAATTTTGTACTGATCTCTACATATTATTTCCTGCTTCTTTCTGTCAACTATTCGCAAGAAATAATTTTTTTTAATTGCAAACTATTATTGTGTAATATTGCAGCCCTAAATGATACGTAAAAACAAACTGAACAATGAACATGTTAGTCAGACTGCATTTTTCTTCCTTTGCGTTTTTCAGTTATCATTTGTAGTTGGCTTATTTGCTAATGTAGTGAGGCGTAGCAGGCAGGCTCAAGGCCATATGCTCACCTGGGACAGAAATAACCTAGATATGAAAGATCAAGGAGGAACGCATAGATTTTTTACTATATGTCAAACCGGCGACATAAGACTCAAGGGATCCATTTAATGAATTTCCCAGTTCTGCCGCATTATACCCTAAAGGTGGTGATCGATCACGATTAAAATCTGCACTCAGATGATCTCTCACCTAAGGTTTGATCATAATGCTTTCCACAAAAGGTCCTTTCCGAAAGAACTTTAGCACTGCGGGCGGTTAACAATTGAGAAGTTGCATCACGGGTGTTCCCACTGGACTCAGCCACCCTGCTCCCCGTCCCGTGACGGCAGGACTACGGCCCTGCCATCCGCTACGGCAAGCAGCGAGGGTGATATGAGGATCACTGTGAGCGTTAATCCGCCAGCCACTGGCTCACGGACCTTTCGCACCTCGTCTCGCTCGTCTGACCGTTCCCCAGGAGACGGTCCCACCGTCTTGTTCCTTAACCACGTATTCGGAAACGGTGCGTGATAATGATGAGATGTCCCTTGCAGCATCGGGGGGTGACGTACTGCCATCTGACTCCGGCGATTCCTTGGAGCTCCCCCCCTCGGGGGGTCGAGCCCAGGAAGAAGCGGACGTCGAAATGTCAGCCATGCTTTCCCGGGCCGCCATGAGCGTTGGGTTGCAGTGCCCGCACTGCCTCTCCCAGCGCTCGCGGCTGGTTACATGGTGCCTCGGGTTTGAGCGCGTCTCCAAGCCGCGCCCGCCCCCAGTGCCATGTTTACCGGAAGTGCATGAGGAACTTAGTAAGACCTGGAACATCCCCTCTGCGGCATGTTCACGTCTAACAAGTTCTGTCACCCTCTCTTCCCTCGAGGGTGAGGCAGATAGAGGATACGTCGATGTCCCCCACCTGGGGGGCTTGACCTAGACTCCCGTCCAAAGCATGTAGGGTCTTGGCATCTCTCGTGTCGAGAGCTTACATTGCTGCGGGCCAAGCTGCCTCCTCTCTCCACGCTATGGCTCTTGCCAGGCCTTGGCATTGAGAGAGCTCCACGAGGGTAAGACTGACCCAGCGCTTATGCAGGAACTCCGCGCCACCACCGACCTCGTTCTATGGGCGATCAAGGTGACCGCGCGGGCCCTGGGTTGGGCGATGTCCACACTTGTGGTCCATGAGAGACACCTCTGGCCGAACCTTGCACAGATGAGTAACGCCGAGAAGGTCCGCCTTCTCGACGCACCCATCTCGCAAGGGGAGGGGCTGTTTGGTGATACTGTCGAGCGGCAGTTCTCGACAGTAAAGAAGCAGACAGAGGATATCAAAAATATCCTCTCCCCTGCTTGCGACTCGGCCGCCTCGGCCATCGAGTCCCGTGCACCGTCTGCTTCCCAGCAGCCCTGGTCCTCTTCGACACCCTCCGGCTCTGCCGTCCCCCACTCAGGCGG
Organism: Triplophysa rosa; assembly: GCF_024868665.1. Classification (NCBI taxonomy): domain Eukaryota; kingdom Metazoa; phylum Chordata; class Actinopteri; order Cypriniformes; family Nemacheilidae; genus Triplophysa; species Triplophysa rosa. The sequence continues at coordinate 12,971,739 of NC_079896.1, read as the reverse complement.
ACCCCCGGAAGAGACATCGAAGAGGAGACCATCGCCCCATCAGCTGCCGCGGCAAAAGCAGCGGCCCTCATGGGAAGATCCTGGGGAGATCGAGAATACCATCGGGCCCGACCCCAGCCATTCCACGGTTCCTGCCCTGCCCCAACGGCCCACTCTCTTAAGAGTCCTCTCTCTCTGGGTGTTTATCACAGCCGCTCTCACCCTCTACACGTCGGTGTTCAGCAACTCGACGTTGCATCACGGCGAGACCCAATGTTGAGGATAATCAGTAGCCCTCAGCACTCTCAATCGACAGTGCGTTGTGCTACATCATCGCCAGGCAGGTAAGCAGCAGAGCTGATCTCCTCCCCAGGGGCCTCCCCACGGCAAGGAATCCGCACTGCTCACCATCGAACCACCCCCTGGGAGGTCGATGAAGCAGATCATACCCCTAGCCCCTGTCTCGGTCCCTGGGAGCCTGACTAGAGCCCCCAAACCATCACAGGGGCTACGGGATACGATCCGTCTCGGCTACGCGATACACACCAGACGCCCGCTCAAGTTCGGGACAGCCTCTTACCTCAGTCAGAGGCAAGGATGCTCCCGTGCTTCGGGCCAGGGTCACCACCCCTCTGGCAAGCGATCGTGCTCGTCCCTTTAGCCGAGATGTTCAACGGGTTCTGCAGCCCGTACTTCATTGTCCCCCAAAAGATCAAGCTAGATCTGCGTACCCTGAACAGGCACCTACTCAAGCTGCCGTTCAGGATGCTCACGCAGAAGCGCATCCTGGCGTCTACCAGATGTCAAGATTGGTTCATGGCAATCGACCTGAAGGATGGTTACGTTCATGTCTCATTTTCGAGGTCGAGCCTATCAGTACAGAGTCCTCCCTTTCGGTCTGTCCCTGTCCCCACGAGTCTTCACGAAGATCGTGGAAGCTGCCCTCACTCCCCTCGAGGAGAGAGGTGTGCGGGTACTAACTATCTCGACGACTGGCTCATCTGGGCACACTCGCGAGATCTGTTGTGTACACACAGGGACCTAGTGCTCCGGCACCTAGGTCGGTTGGGACCACAGGTCAACCGAGAAAGAGCAAGCTCTCCCCTGTGCAGAGCATCCTCTTTCTCGCTATGGAACTCGACTCTGTCTCCATGACAGCGTAACTGACTCGAGCACACTCAGTCAGTGTTGAACTGCCTGAAACACTTCACGCAGTCAGCGGTCCCCCTGAAACTATTTCAGAGGCTCCTGGGCACATGGCATCCTCGGTGGGGGTGGTCCCCCTCGGGTCGATGCACATACGACCGCTCCAACACTGGCTACAGAGTCGGGTTCCCTGGAGAGCATGGCACACTGGCAGCAGGCGTATGGTCATCACGCCTCTCTGCCGACACACCCAAAACCCCTGGTCTTCAATGACCTTTTGTGGCGGACAGGGTCCCCCTAGGGCAGGTCTCAAGGCAAGTCGTGGGACGACGGTGCCTCCCTGCAGGGTTGGGGTGTCGTGTGCAATGGGCACGCAGTGTCGGGGTGGTGGACGGGCCCCCGCCTGCGATGGCATATCAACTGCCTAGAGTTGTTGGCTGTGCTACTTGCACTTTAGAGGCTGCAGCCTCTCGTGTGGGGCAAGCACGTGCTGGTCCGGTCGGACAGCACAACTGCCGTGGCGTATAGCAATCGACAGGGTGGCATTCGCTCACGGCAGCTAACACGACTCGCTCCTCCTGTGGAGTCAGCAGGTGATCAGCTCCCTGCAAGCCACACATATCCCAGGCGATCTGAACCAGACAGCCGACGCGCTCTCTCGTCAGTCGACGCCTCGCAGAGAGTGGCGACTCCATCCCCGCGCAGTCCGGCTCATATTGGAGCAGTTCGGTCAGGCGCAGGTGGACCTGTTGCCTGCCCAGACTCATCCCATTGCCCGCTTTGGTACTCCCTGACCGAGGGACCCCTCGGCACGGATACCCTAGCGCACAGCTGGCCGCGGGGTAAGTGGAAGTACGCCTTCCCCCTAGTGAGCCTCATTGCACAGGTCTTGTGCAAGGCCAGGGAAGTGGTAGCATCAAGTGGTACTAGTTGCCCCTTACTGGCCCAACCGGACTTGGTTTTCAGAGCTGATGCTTCTGACAACAACTCCCCCCTGGCTGATTCCCCTGATGAAGGACCTTCTTTCTCAGGGGAAGGGCACGTTGTGGCATCCCAGGCCAGACCTCTGGAACCTCCATGTCTGGCCCCTGGACGGGACGAGGAGATCCTGAGCGACTTACCCCTGGCGGTGGTAGAGACCCTCACACAGGCCAGGGCCCCGGCCACTAGGAGACTGTACGCCTTCAAGTAGCGCCTCTTCTCGACCTGGTGCTCTTCTCGCGGAGAAGACCCACAGAGATGCTCGATCAGGTACGTACTGTACTTTCTACAGGAGAGACTTGAGAAAAACCTCTCCCCTTCCACACTGAAAGTGTATGTTGCCACAATTGCCGCACATCACAACCCATTTGCTGGCAAGTCTCTAGGACAGCACGACCTGGTCACCAGGTTCCTGAGGGGCGCGAGGCGGTTGAATCCGCCTCGCCCGCGCCCCGTACCCTCTTGGGACATCGAAGTGGTCCTGGCAGACCACCAGAGGCCCCCCTTCGAGCCCCTGGGAGAGGCCGATCTTTCTCGCCTTACGATAAAGACGGCCCTCCTGGTGGCGCTCGCCTCCATCAAGAGGGTAGGGGACCTACAAGCATTCTCTGTGTCCACGGGTTGCCTAGAATTCGGACCTGGAGACTCTCACGTTATCCTGAGACCACGGCCCGGCTACGTGCCCAAGATTCCCAGCACTCCTTCCGGGACCAGGTGGTGAACTTGCAGGCGCTCCCCACTGGGGAGGAAGACCCAACCCCATCCGTGTTGTGTCCAGTATGCGCACGGCGCCTCTACTTGGACCACACGCAGAGCTTTAGAAGCTCTGAGCAGCTCTTTGTCCGGGTCTCCAAATAGAGATGGATCGTGGATGCCATCGCCACGGCATGCCGATCACAAGATCGCCCCTGCCCCTTAGGAGTGAGTGCACATTCCACTCGGGTGTGGCCTCCTCGTGGGCATTGGCTCAGGGCGCCTCTCTGGCAGACATTTGCAGAGCTGAGGGTTGGGCTACGCCCAATACCTTCGTGAGGTTCTACAACCTCCGCGTGGAACCGGTGTCAGCCCGCGTCCTGCAGGGCAACAGATAGGACCGGCAGCCGGTAGGGCGTACGCCTGCGAAAGCAGCGGCTATTTCGCCTCCCTTCTTTCCCCTTGCGTAAAGAATAGGCATTCCATCCATCACTTAGCACCTTCCTGGGGTGCAGAGCAGCCCTGCCCCCTTAAGCCGGTAACAGTTGAGCCATCTACCACATAGCTCTAACGGGACCTAGTGCTCCAGACGTGGTAACCCCCCCCATGGGCGGTTCCGTCTGATGTATCCTCATGAATGGTTCCCACCTCGGCAACCCATGACCTCCCTAGGTGGACTTCCACCTTGCGGTTAACTCCTTCAGTCCGCACGTTTTCCCATGAGTTTCCCCTGTTGGTGAGACCATGTGGTGTCTCCACTAATTCCTCCCTATGGTAGGTAGTGGTCTCTCTAGCGTTTTTCCCCAGGGGGGAATAATGCTTACCCAGTGGCCCTTACAGTGCTGGGCGGCTTCTCGCTGTTAGAGAATTAAGGGCTCCGCCCGTGACGGCCGGTGGCAGGGGCTTCCCAACTTTTTGAAAAAGCTCTGGGACCCCCTACCTCTCCACTGGATGGTTACAATTTCACGTTAGCGCTCACGTCTGACTCGCCCAGGCCAGTCAGCGTCACTCCGCTAGAGATTGTGACGCGGCTCAGCGCTGTGGCGTTTTCCATAGGAACCCCAATCTGTCGGTTCGACACAACGTCAAGAGACCGACAGAAAGGGAACGTCTTGGTTACGGATGTAATCTCAGTTCCCTGATGGAGGGAACGAGACGTTGTGTCCTTTATGCCACAACGCTGGCCGCCCGCCGCAGCAGTCGAGGGATGCTTCAGGCTCCTCAGACCAAGAGGTGAATGAATGAGCACGCCGGCTTCCCTCTTATACCCGGACATCCGGGGAGGAGTCTGGCATGCAATTTTCATTGGCCTTTTCTAAATACTCAGAAGATGATAGGTTCTCAAGACAAACCCCAAAATCTGTAACCAAGACGTTACATCCGTAACCAAGACGTTTTATGTACAGTCAATGAAAATGATGATTTGGTGTTGAATTACTAATTTATTCATGTTTTCATTGTAATTACTGTAAATGATTGAAATTTGTATTTTTAAATGGTTTGTAATTAGATGTGAATGTTACACAGCTTGTCTTTCACCTTTGTGGTGTAAATAAAGATATATTCAACCTCTCTCTCTCTCTCTCTCTCTCTCTCTTTCTCTTTCTCTCTCACTCTCACTCTCACTCTCACTCTCACTCTCACTCTCTCTCTCTCGCAAGCACGCGCACGCACGCACACACTTGTCAATCTACAATGAGATATCACAGGGAATTTATTCTGTGCAGATTTTTGAAATATCACATCTCTATTTCATATGAGCACCATGGATTTTTGTCGGGACCTGAGGCTTGCACTGTTCATTTGTCTCTTTGTGTGTGTGCTGAGCTGGCTGCGGTTGTCTTGGCAACTGCACACGCTTACTGTCGGCGTGTATGTGTGTTTATGAGTATCACCTGTCGCTCCGCATCTAACCTCATTAATCTGTGTTCTCACCTGGTGGTCATTAACTAAGTCTATTTATTCTCGGTCACTTTCTCACTTCCCTTGTACGTTCGTTGCATACAGTCGCCGTACCGTGAGTTGTAGTGTTTTACTACCCCTTGTCTTGCCCTTGTTATTCAGTGTTTGTCGTGTCGTGTCGTGTGGATGTTCGTGTGTTGGATACCTTTCCGTGTGGATTCCTGTTCTGTGCTCTTCGTGTCAATTCTCCCTACGCCCATAGGACTGCTTTCACCACTGCACCACCGGTAGTCGACCTCATCTCCGCTGCTGGCCACGGACTGCCTGTTCCACCATAAAGGTGGTTGCTGCTCGCTCTGCTCTCGGCTGCCTGCTGTTCCCGATCTCTTCTCTGCTGCCGGCTTACGTCGTCTCTGCCGCCGTCCCGCTCATACCACTGCTGACGCTGCCGTATACCGGGTTCTCCGGTTGGCCTTGTTGTCAGCTAGGATGGTTGGACTCTTTCCATTGCCTGGACCTTTTTGAACTCTCTCAGTGCCCTTTGTGTTTCCTTCTGTTAATAAACTGTGTTACCCCGCAATTGGATCTGTGTGTTTCTCTTTCGTGACAGAACGAACGTACCACAGATGGATCCAGCGGGGCCAAGTTCGCTACATACGGCCGTAACACAGCAGGGGGTGTTATTGGGACAGCAGGTGTCCCGTCCCAATGCGGCGGCACAGGAGATCGGATCGTTACACGCCCAGATTACGGACCTCACTGTGCGCCTGCAGGCTGTACAGACTGTAGCCTCCGCTCAGACAGAGCCTCTTCGATACGATCCCGAGCCACGGGTGAACAACCCTCCCGTCTACAATGGAGATCCCAACTCGTGTCGGGCATTTTTGTCCCAGTGCTCCCTGGTGTTCAATCTCCAACCTCGACGCTATTCCGCGGAGTCAGCTAAGGTGAGCTTCGTCCTCACACTCCTCTCCGGTCCGGCTCGGGAGTGGGGTATGGCCGTTTGGGATGCTCAGAGTCATTGTTGTGCCTCGTTTGAGGAGTTTCGTAGAGAGATGGAAAGACTGTTTGATCGATCGGTTCGGGGGGACGAGGCCGCCGCCAAGCTCTCGCGTCTGACACAGGGAGGGGCTTCCATCACCGATTATGCCATCCAGTTCCAGACCCTCAGTGCCGTCTGCGAGTGGAATGCAGCGGCGCTGCGGGCACGTTTCTTGGAGGGGTTAAACGACGCCATTGCAGACGAGCTGGCCGTTATGGAGGTTCCCGCGGACCTCGAGAGTTTGATTTCCCTCGCTCTGCGAGTTGAAGCTCGGCTGGATTTACGTCGGAAACGAAGAACGACGGCCAATGCCTGGCGCAGAATGGAACCTTCCGCTCTCGCCGCTTCCGATCCACAGTCGTCGGCTTCCTTGGACACGGAACCCATGCAATTGGGGCGGCTTCGCCTTTCTCCTCTGCTGAAGCAGCAGCGTTTGTCCCAAGGTCTTTGTCTCTACTGTGGGAAACCGGGGCACTTTGCCGTTAGATGCCCGTTAAAAGCCAATGCCCACCAGTAGTACGGAGGGTACTGGTGGGCAATCTCCGTAGCCCTCTTCCAGACACGTCCCGCACCCAGTTGGCATTTACTCTGGAATACCAAGGAGTCATGCACACAGGACTAGCCTTATTAGACTCCGGAGCTGAAGGCAACTTCATTGACCGCGAGACGGCGTGGCGTTGGCAACTTCCTTCCGTTGCACTCTCCAACCCGGTATCGGTGTGGTCGCTGGGTGGGACACTCCTCTTCACCGTCACTCACTGCACACCTAGCGTAAGCTTATTTATTTCTGTGAATCATTGTGAGAACATCGTGCTGTACATACTCGAGTCTCTCAACAATGTTATTGTTCTCGGGCACCCTTGGTTGCTACAGCACGGTCCTCACGTTGATTGGGTAAACAACACTATTCTTGCTTGGAAACCGTCTTGTCATGTATCTTGTCTTGGTCCTGCTCTGGTCTCCTGTCTCTGTTTCTTGTGCTCCCCAGGGTGAACCTGCCGATCTGAGTCCGGTTCCGGTGGAGTATCGCGATCTCGGTGCGGTGTTCAGCAAGTCCCGGGCTGCCTCACTTCCTCCTCATCGCCCCTACGACTGCGCCATCGACCTCCTTTCCGGCACTTCTCCTCCCAGGGGACGCCTATTTTCCCTGTCCGGTCCTGAGAGAGAGGCCATGGACCGTTATATTCGCGATTCTCTGCAGGCTGGGCTCATCTGCCGTTCTTCCTCCCCCGCTGGTGCCGGTTTCTTCTTTGTCCAAAAGAAGGATGGCTCCCTTTGGCCCTGTATTGATTATCGAGGTTTGAACGACATTACTGTTAAGAACAGGTATCCCCTACCTCTCATGTCTTCTGCCTTTGAGTTATTGCAGGGAGCCAAGGTCTTCACTAAGTTAGACCTCCGCAACGCCTATCACCTAGTTCGCATCCGGGAGGGAGATGAGTGTAAGACTGCGTTTAACACCCCCACGGGACACTACTAGTATTTGGTGCTTCCTTTCGGTCTCACCATTGCTCCGTCGGTCTTCCAGGGTCTGGTCAATAGCGTCTTGGGTGACATGATTAATCAGTTTGTCTTCGTGTACCTGGATGACATTCTTATTTTTTCCCCCTCTCTCCAGGTACACACCCAGCACGTAAGACGGGTCCTCCAGCGCCTACTCGAGAATCGACTTTATGTCAAAGCAGAGAAGTGTGAGTTCCATGCCGAGTCCGTGACGTTCCTTGGCCATATATTATCCACTTCGGGCATCCAGGCTGATCCCGCCAAGACCGAGGCTGTCGCCGAGTGGCCCGTGCCCGACACCCGTAAGGGACTGCAGCGTTTCCTGGGATTCGCCAACTTCTACCGGCGTTTCATCAGAAACTTTGGTCAGATTGCTGCACCTCTTACTGTGTTGACCTCCACTAAGACTTCCTTCAGGTGGAATCAGCAAGCTCAGGCTGCCTTTGATAAGTTGAAGTCCCGTTTTATCTCTGCTCCTGTCTTGTCTATTCCAGATCCTGCTGGCCAGTTTATTGTCGAGGTCGATGCTTCCGATGTTGGCGTAGGCGCAGTTTTGTCTCAGCGGTCGAAGCATGATGGGAAGGTTCATCCCTGTGCCTATCTCTCTCATCGCCTCAGTCCAGCGGAACGTAACTACGACATCGGTAACAGGGAGCTGCTGGCGGTCAAGTTAGCATTGGACGAGTGGCGTCACTGGTTGGAGAGAGCAGCGCAGCCCTTCCTGGTCTGGATGGACCATAAGAACCTGGAGTACATCCGTTCGGCCAGGAGGTTAAGCTCTCGTCAGGCCCGTTGGGCACTCTTCTTTGGGCGTTTTGACTTCACCCTCTCGTTCCGGCCCGGCTCCAAGAACACCAAGCCCGACGCCCTTTCCCGTGTGTTCGTGACCCCGGACAATGGTGCCTCCAATGACACCATCCTGCCCGTGGGGGTGGTGGTCGGGTCTATATCCTGGGGAATCGAGCGGCGGGTTAAGGAGGCTGGCCGAGGGGTGCAAGTTCCAACCGAGTGTCCGACGGGTAGACTATTCGTGCCGGCTGCGCTGCATCCTGATGTCCTTCAGTGGGGGCATTCGTCCAGGCTGGTTTGCCATCCAGGTACTCTGGGAACGATGGCCTCAGTTGGCCAGCGTTTCTGGTGGCCGTCGTGGTCCAACGATGTCAGACAGTTTGTATTGGCCTGCCCGACGTGCGCTCAATCTAAGCCCAGTAACCGTCCTCCTGCTGGTCTGCTCCGTCCCCTTCCCATTCCCTCCCGCCCATGGTCACACATTGCTCTCGATTTTGTCACTGGGCTTCCCTCCTCGAGCGGTAACACTGTGGTTCTCACGGTGGTGGATCGCTTCTCTAAGGCGGTTCATTTTATTCCCCTACGTAAACTTCCCTCCTCTCTGGAGATGGCGCAACTGCTCATTGACCACGTTTTCCGGCTCCATGGCTTGCCGATTGACGTGGTCTCTGATAGGGGTCCGCAGTTCACCTCCCGCTTTTGGAAAGAATTTTGTAGACAGATCGGGGCCTCTGCGAGTCTGTCTTCCGGTTTCCACCCGCAGACCAATGGGCAGTGCGAGCGGGCCAATCAGGATCTCGGAAGAATGCTCCGCTGTCTGACTTCGTCTAATCCGGGTTCCTGGAGCCAACAGCTCTCGTGGGTAGAATATGCCCACAACTCGCTTCCGTCGGCTGCTACAGGTTTGTCTCCTTTTGAATCTTCTATTGGTTATAACCCTCCCATTTTTCCCTCACAGGAACCCGTCGCTGCGGTACCCTCAGCTCTGGCTTTCGTCCAGCGTTGCCGGCGCACCTGGCGGAGAGCCAGAGAGGGGTTGGTCCGGACCTCGAGGCGTACCAAAGCAGCGGCTGACCGCCGCCGGTCCTCTCCTCCTACCTATGTGTGTGGTCAACGAGTGTGGCTCGCTACTAAGGACCTGCCTCTCCGGGCGCCTTCCCGCAAGCTGGCACCCAGGTTCATAGGGCCCTTTCGCATCACCAAGGTGGTTAATCCGGTGGTCGTCAGGCTCAGACTTCCCCCTTCTCTGGGTCGGGTCCACCCGGTGTTTCATGTCTCCCGGGTTAAACCTGTTGTTTTTTCACCCCTTAATCCTGCTTGCAGCCGACCTCCTCCCCCCCCCACGTCTTGTGGATGGCGTTCCTTCCTACTCGGTTAGGAGACTCCTTGACATGCGTCGGCGGGGCAGGGGGTTCCAATACCTAGTGGACTGGGAGGGCTATGACGCAGAGGAGAGGAGTTGGGTGCCGTCCCGGGACATTCTGGACCGCTCGCTGATTGTAGATCTTCACCGGAGATGAGGTGAGCCTCCTCCTAGACCGCCTGGGGGCGTTCGTGGAGGGGGGGTACTGTCGGGACCTGAGGCTTGCACTGTTCATTTGTCTCTTTGTGTGTGTGCTGAGCTGGCTGCGGTTGTCTTGGCAACCGCACACGCTTACTGTCGGCGTGTATGTGTGTTTATGAGTATCACCTGTCGCTCCGCATCTAACCTCATTAATCTGTGTTCTCACCTGGTGGTCATTAACTCAGTCTATTTATTCTCGGTCACTTTCTCACTTCCCTTGTACGTTCGTTGCATACAGTCGCCGTACCGTGAGTTGCCCGTGACTTGTCTTGCCCTTGTTATTCAGTGTTTTCTTGTCGTGTCGTGTCGTGTGGATGTTCGTGTGTTGGATACCTTTCCGTGTGGATTCCTGTTCTGTGCTCTTCGTGTCAATTCTCCCTACGCCCATAGGACTGCTTTCACCACTGCACCACCGGTAGTCGACCTCATCTCCGCTGCTGGCCACGGACTGCCTGTTCCACCATAAAGGTGGTTGCTGCTCGCTCTGCTCTCGGCTGCCTGCTGTTCCCGATCTCTTCTCTGCTGCCGGCTTACGTCGTCTCTGCCGCCGTCCCGCTCATACCACTGCTGACGCTGCCGTATACCGGGTTCTCCGGTTGGCCTTGTTGTCAGCTAGGATGGTTGGACTCTTTCCATTGCCTGGACCTTTTTGAACTCTCTCAGTGCCCTTTGTGTTTCCTTCTGTTAATAAACTGTGTTACCCCGCAATTGGATCTGTGTGTTTCTCTCTCGTGACAGATTTTAGTGTCAACTCTCTCAAGATTCAGAATGTTGCGTGATTCAGATAGCATTGCACTAATTACCAAGCATTAGCAAGCAGCATTAATGGTTGCCATTGGCCATCACTACCCAACTGAGAAAGCCATGGTTGTTAGGAGGTCGTTCTGTTTGGCATAGGCAAGCTGGTAGTTAAGATGGTATTGTAGGGGCCAGTTGGAGAAGAGCAAAATCAGAGACTACTGTATCTAAGCCTCCATATTTCCATATTTTTAATGTACTAATCAGCCTGTCAGGCCATTATCTGAACCATCAGTCTCCAATGTGGAAAAGATACTGATAAGCATCCACTCTTGTGTCATCCAAACAGCATCTAATTTAAATATAATTCCTTTTGGTGCTACAGTATAAGTCAATCTGTGTGATGAAAAATGATGAGCTGTATTTTTTCCCAATCAACACTTTTCAGTCCTGAATAAAAATGTCCTGGAGCTCTGTCCAACTAATTTGAGGAAATCATTTTTTAAGTCCCTTTAAGGGAAGACATCCCACCCAGCAGCCATATTTTCACTGCCCCCTGCAGCTGTCATAATGGCCATAAAGGTCACTATAAAAGACGTTGTTACTACGTTGTTAGAATGTTGGCTACTTTAGGACAACATTATATCTTAGCTGAGAGGATGCCAAGAAACCAGGATCTTTGAAAAATGCTACTACAGTATATTCATATTAATGTCTATGTTGTGTGAGTGCCCTGTGATGTAATTGGCTCAGCTGATGGATGAGGATAACAAGAGGTCAGAGTCCCAAGTCATTCTGCCCTTAGACTCTGTTCCAAAAATCATCCGAATACATCAGGGGGACTAGCTGAGGGAGCAGGCACAAAACAAGTTTGTTTACTAGATTTCATTGGCAACCACAGACAAGTTATTACTGCTGTGTAATGTCTGTAAATATAACCTGCTACTTGGGAATAAACCGGGCATAAAGACGGTTGTGGGAGGTAATGCTGAGGTTTGTGTGCTAGAACAGAGGACACCAGTGAACATTATAACTCTGTTGACATTCCCAAGCTGTAAGAGGAGAGAAGGGTTGCGTTTCAGCCTTGGGGATGTAGCTTTAATCAGAGAGTCCTTTATCTGAAGAGTATGAGTCACAGAGGGGCATGAACCACTACACACACAGTGAGAGAGATATACACAGCCCCAAATCTATGCTTACATCATGGAGTTACTAAGGAAGATTGATGTCGTAGTGTAACATTACTGAAATGTTTTCATTGTCTGATTTTTTTATTTGGCCTACGAGTTCCAATTTTGTTTCTTTAAAATCTGTATTCTTCAAAGCCTCACCGAATGGTTACATATGTATATTGTTGCTGTCCTTTCAAAATCTTGTATGTCCAAATTCACCGTTTTTCAGGAAATGGAAAAACACTGTACCTTTAAAATGATTAACTGACCCAGTTCTACTCAGTGGTCATCGAATCTGTTCTGTGCACTTCAATTACTGTTTGGTATGGCTCAGCCACCAAATCAGACCTACGAAGACTACAACGGACAGTTTGTAGTGCTGAGAAGATTATTGGTGCTCCTCTGCCCACACTTCAGGACCTGTACGATTCCAGAGTGAAAAACAGGGCAAGAAAAATCATCATTGACTCCACACACCCAGCACACAAACTCTTTGATCTGCTGCCCTCTGGCCGGCGCTTTAGAGCACCAAACACCAGGACTTCCAGACACAGAAGCAGCTTCTTCCCCCAGGCAATCTCCCTCCTAAACAGAAAACTGCTCCTTAAGAGCAATATTCCACTTCCACTACTCCTATAGTGTGCACTATAGTGCCTTATTATATCTACATTTTATTTATACATGTATATAACACTTTATGGCATCACAGGCCAGACCTCTGGAACCTCCATGTCTGGCCCCTGGATGAGATGAGGAGATCCTGAGTGGCCTACCCCCTGCGGCGGTTAGGACCATCACTCAGGCTAGGGCCCTGGCCACTAGGCGGCTATACGCCTGTAAGTGGTGCCTCTTCTCATCCTGGTGCTCTTCTCGAAGAGAAGACCAGCAGAGTTGCTCGATTGGGAACGTGCTGTCCTTCCAGAGACTCGAGAGTAATCTCTCCCCTTCCACACTGAACGTGTATGTAGCCGCTATTGCCGCTCATCACGACCCAGTTGCTGGTAAGTCTCTAGGACAGCACAACCTGATCAATTGGTTCCTAAGGGGTGCGGGAAGGCATTGCCTCACCCGCGCTCCGTACCCTCTTGTGACCTTGATTGTGGACCTCTTGTGGCCCACTGCAGCAGTCGTGAGAGGTATCAGGCTCCTCAGAACTAAGGTGAATGAATGAGGCACGCCGTCTCCTTTTTATACCCGGATATCCGGGGGCGGAGTCCGGCATGTAAATTTCATTCGCCAATTTCATTGGCCTTTTCTAAGAAGTCGGAAGCGATTGGTTCTCAGGGACGAACCCCATCTGTCGGCTCGACACAACGTCTCGTTCCCTCCATCATGGAACTGAGGTTACGTCCGTAACCAAGACTTTTTTACACCTTGTATGTATGTAAACTTGTTGTCGGACACTACATGTTGATGATGCAGTCAACATGGGGCTGCATTATGTTCTACAACACCTTGACAGACCTGGGAATTATGCAAGGATCTTATTTGTGGACTTCAGTTCGGCCTTTAATACCATCATGCCTGACCTTCTCTCAGACAAACTGACCCAGCTCTCTGTGCCCACCCCAATCTGTCAATGGATCACTATCTTCCTAACAGACAGGCGGCAACTAGTGAAGCTGGGTAAACTCACTTCCGGGACTCTCACAATCAGCACTGGTGCCCCTCAGGGATGCGTGCTCTACCCACTGCTCTTCTCCCTATATACAAACGATTGCACTGCAAAAGACTCCTCTGTCAAGCTCCTGAAATTTGCAGATGACACTACCATCATCAGCCTCATCCACAATGGAGACGAGTCTGCCTATAGACAGGAAGTTGCAGAGCTGGCTGTCTGGTTCAATCACAACAACCTGGAGCTCAACACGCTCAAAACAGTGGAGATGATCGTGGACTTCAGGAGAACCTCCCCTGCACTCCCCCCACTCACCATCATGAACAACACTGCAGTGGAGTCATTCAGGTTCCTGGGCACTACCATCTCTCAGGACCTGAAGTGGGACACTCACATAGACTCCATTGCTAAAAAAGCCCAGTAGAGGCTCTACTTCCTTCGTCCGGTTGAGGAAATTCAACATGCCACAGGATCTGCTCACACAGTTCACGAGTTTACCTGCGCAGATAACAGTGATGTTGATAGGGATAATAATGATAGAGCGTGGTTATAAGGTTATGCGTATTTGACGTGCTGTCCGGGAAGCGGGCTCCGAGCTCGCCAGATCTATCCGAGCCCGAAACACTCTACACCTTGGTCAGGGTGAGTGCGCCGAGCTCGGAACTGGTTTGAGCCCAGAGCACACCCTCATAACGCATACCCCCTAAACGCGAAGCTGAACGCTGCAGAGGCGTTGGACTGCGTTCAGGTAAAGACAAGAGGATGAGGGCTCCTTAGGAGAGGTTTTGTGATGAGACAAGAATGGGGTAGGGGTTCCTCGGAGGATGGTTGAGACTGATATGCAGTGAGGGTGCCTGCTGGAGTGATGAGAAGTTGCAATCCGTGAGCGGCTGGGAGTAGTGCATGTAGAGGTTGTAAATATGGGGATTTTGGAAACCATCTAAACTGAACATGGCTTTGTGGGTGTCCCTGGGGTTAAGCCAGATACTGGAAGGAGGCGACTGAAGGAGGGAGCCAGCTGTAATAGTGGAGGCTCCTGCTGGGGTGAACGCTGCTGTGATGCTTGCTTCCGTAGAAAGTCGTAGGCGGCAGAACGCGAGACGGAAGCACTGGCCTCTGTGGAGGCGATCGCTGCGGCGACACTGGCTTCAGCGCTTGTGATGGAAGCACGGGCCTCTGCGGAGGCGATCGTTGCGGCGACGCTGGCTTCGACGCTTGAGATGGAGGCTCGGGTTTCTTTGGATGCTTTTTGTCACGACGCTTGCTTTCATGCTTGAAATGGAAAAGCTGGTCTCTACCCAGGTAGTCGCTGCGGCTTTCCACGCTTGGGATGGAAGTGCTGACCTCTGCTGAGACAGTTGCGTGATGCTGGTGTCTACGCTTGAGATGGAAGTGCTGACCTCTGCTGCGGCGGTCGCTGCGGCTATGCTGGTTTCTACATTTAAGAAGAAGTGCTGGCCTCTGTGACTTTTTTGAAGATGCTGATTGCTATGGTTGCAATGGAAGTGCGGGCCTCTGCCGAGTCTGTAGAGCAGTCGAGTCTGCTGTGGCAGAACCCGAGACGTGGGCGCTGGCCCCTGAGGGCGTGGTCTGAAGCAACGGGTCTTGAATGAAATCCCTGGTGATTGCTGAGGCGGTTGCTGTGGTGGTGAGGTCTCCCGCTAGGGAGATGAAGGCCGAAGTGGTGGAGGTTCGAGCCCGTGCAGGTGAAGGATGGATTCTTTAGATGATTCGGGAAATGAGGGTTCGATGGGCTTCCCTGATGATGGAGCGATCTGACCTGATGTAGCTCTTGAAAGCTTCCGATGTCCAGCGCCCTAGTGCTTGGATTTGAGACTGCGAGAGGCCTTTTTGGCTGGCTGTGGTTGCTGTGGAAGTAGTGGCCGGAAAAGTGGTCTGCGGGGATGCCGGACAGGAGCAGGACGGCTTTGAGGTGCCTTTGTAACCAGAAGCGTGTAGCTGTGCGGTTGGATTCGTCGACGAAGAGAGGATCCAATGTGGTTTTGGTCTGGGATTTCCTGAAGTGAATGTAGGCTAGGAGGGTCTGGTGACTGGAGGATGAATATGTAGATAAAATGTACTCTCCTGGGGTCTCATTTATAAAACTGTGCGTAGGATCCTTACTAAAAGTGTACGTGCGCCCGAAAACCAAAAATAGCGTATGCCCAAAAATAATCTGATTTATAAAACCGTGCGTATGCACACCTGTAAGCAATATTTGCTTTATAAATCACAGATCACCTGCAAGTGTGCGTACGTGAATCAGCCTCATATCCCGCCCTGTACACGCCCATTTTTACCCATAAATAGTTAATGCAAAGCACCTCATGAATACTGATTCGTATATTAATAAACCTGCCATCCAATCCGCTTGTTAAGCCTGAAGTCACGCACCATAATGGGCGTACACCGTTTCCTGGTCAAACCGCTATCAGATGCCATCGAAATATAACAAAAAATGATGTAAAACCCCGATCCCATCCTTTATCTCCATAACGAAATCACAAATGGCCACACTTGAGATTCACTGAGATTTCCAACTTAATAATTGTTATAATTATTAATAATAATAATTATTATAATTATATTAAAGCCAAAGAAGGTCTCTGCAGCATTTAAATGTTTACAGCATTTAGACTGATCATTAACACCCCATTAGTGGTGTCCTTCACCTGAGATAACATTTGAAGACATCATTGTAAAAGACGAATGTTTCTTCATTCCAGTTTTGTTATGATAGTTAGGACTGATAACGAGAACATAAAGAGAAATGATTGTGCGAGAGCTTAATGGCTGTATTTCCAGACTTTGATGACATTCTATGATTATGCTCAGTATTTAAGGAAAATATATTTAGTATTTATTTACCCTGTGTTCTGCATATTTGATGCTGTCCCTGTTGAGTCGGATCATCTCCTCCTCATGCGCTCATAGTGTGATGGTGAGACAGCGCTGATTAAATATTTACATTGAATTTTTATTTAAGATTTGAGTTGGATTTTACAAGAAGGTGCATGAAACAATTATCACTCAAGCGCAAATAACTCTGCAGATTTAATCTTCGTGATAATATGGATCTTTAACGGATATGAGGTCAAATAAAATGTGTGTGAGGCATAATGCTTATAAGCGTTTATATCAATCTTAGTTTCTGCAATCTAAGTTCGCTAACTCACCATTTGTCTCCAGAATGTGCGTACGCATGGGTCAGAGCTTGCGTGCAGGTGCGCACATTTTTCCGTCAAGTTTGTTCTATAAATCCCATCTTTTGCGTGGGAAGTGGCGTACGCCTCTTTCAAGGCATGTTTTGTGCGTACGCAACGGTTATAAATGAGGCCCCTGGTTTGGTCCGTCTTGCTTTGTTTAATGGAGAATGACATCGTCTCTGAATCGAGTACTGATAGGTCCGATACCGTTGGATGGGTTAGGGGGTTAAAGATGGATGTGGTAGAAATTTCCGAACATCTTAGAAAGCCGAAGAATGCTAGGATAAACATGGTGTAGAGTGTGCGATCGACGTGCTTGGAGTGATATCCTTTACAGAGGGTAGAAATGCATCTGGTCAGTATATCCAGGGCTATAGGTTGCCTGGCGTCTGGGCGAGCGGGTTGGTTTCTTTGAATGCCCATGATGAGCATAGATGTTTGGGAGCTGATTATCGCTGCAGATGGAGAGTTGAATATGAGCTTGTGGAAGAACTGGACTCCACTCATGTAACCTTTAATTGAGCTGGCTTTGAGGTTTTTTTGAAGAGTTTAGGAAGGATATGTAGGAGGTGATGTGAGGACAGAAAAATCAGGAAAGGGAATGTTGAATGCCTGGTGAAAAGACTTGAAGCTTTTCCATGCAGTGAGATAAGATTGGAGGGTCCTAAGGGAGACGGCTTGGGTGATGGAGTTTAGAGAGGCATCGAGGAGGGCTTTTAGGGGGTGGTTTACCGGAATATCAGCTCCGAATAGGGAGGTACCGGTGTTGGCAAGGGATCTGCTTCGGGCGCCAGCAGCCTGAACTTCTGGAAGGCAAAACGAGAAAGGGCGTCAGCAATCTGATTTTTTGATCCAGGAATGTGTTTGGCAGTAAGAATGAACTGGTCACAGGCTGAGATTCAGATGAGGTGTCTGAGGAATGGCATTAATGCTGGGGAGTGGGAGCTGCTTTTGTTAATACAATGAACTGTTGCCTCGTTATCACAATTTACTATTATACTGGAAGTCGACCACTCTTTTCCCCATAGGGATGCTGCGACAACCAGTGGATACAGCTCGAAAAGTGCTGAAGATGCTAAAGCCTGCGGAATCTCTAAGAGCTGGGGGGGCCAAGTGGATGCAAACCAATGACCTTGGTAAAAGCCTCCGAAACCGACGGTCAGTGAACAGGTGAATATCGGCGGGGAAGGAGGCCATGTCACTATAAAAAAATGACAAGCCGTTCCATTGTCTGAGGAATTTTATCCATAAGCTCAGCTCGTCAAGGCAGGGGCTGTATATGGATAACGTGTCCTCTAAAGCGTGTGTGGAGGACGCCGAGAGAGAGGAGGTATGAAGCAAACGGGTGGCCTTGCGGGATTATTCTCATCACGAAATTCAGATGGCCGAGAACAGACAGGAGCTCGCGTTTGGAGCAGCGGGGACTAGCTAATAGGGCGGAAGCGATCACGATCGTTCTGTTGATTTTCTCTTTTGGCAGAGAAGCCTGGAATTTAAGCGAGTCTAATTTAATTCCGAGAAATTCGATGGACGTGCTCGGTCCTGAAGTTTTGTCTGGGGTGAGGGGAACGCCGAGATTTTCGAAAATCTGCTGGACTTTTTCTAGATGCGCAGCCGGAAACGAGTCGGGAGACGAGATGATTAAAAAATCATCTAGAAGGTGGATGAGGTAGGGAATTGCATAATTGTTAGAGAGAATCCAGCAAATTGCCTCTGACAACATGTCGAAAATTTTTGGGCTGCTTCTGCAGCCAAAAGTGAGATGGACAGAAAAGTAAAATTTATTGCGCAATCGGATGCCGAAAAGGTGCCAGAAGTCTGGGTGGATGGGCATGACTTTAAACACGGATGTGATGTCGACTTTGGCTAGCCAAGCGCCACAACCGGCATGTTTTATTAAAGTGATGGCTTGATCGATGTTATGATAGTGCAGGGAAAATTCCTCGATCGGAATGAGGCTGTTGATGCTCGGAAAGGCAGAGCCGTGTGGTGACGAGAGATCGAATATGAGGCGCTTTTTGCCAGAGAATTTACGTGTCGCTACGCCAATGGGGCTGATGCGAAATGTGGTAAATGGGGGAGCGTCGAAGGGGACGATAATGAATTTAGCGTCAATCTCCTTTTTTATGAGGAGATCGACTGACTCTGGTTCGGCGAGCGCAGACTGGAGGTTGGGGCATATTAAGCTGCGTGATGGAAGACTGATAACGCCCGGGTCGAAGCCGTTCGAGAGACCGGTCAGAAGATAGTCAGTGAACTGAATGTCGGGGTGCGAAGACAACTCGAAAGACAAACAAGAAACATTCACAAGAGTCGAGAGGTAATTTTTTAGATTTTTATTCTGAACTTGAGACATTGGGCATACAATTCGAGCGTGTCCACCGCTGCAAAACGAGCACACGTGCAGGAACAACGCTGCCTGGTGCATCTTCATACATTGAAGTTCCTGCATGCCTCCAAATTGCTGGGTTGCCCATGGGTTTGGTTAGCCAGGCGGTTTGGCAGGCGCGGAACAGAGGAAGTGGATTTCGGAGGCGAAGCTGGGCGTGGGGGGAGAGAGGGAGTGACTAGGGGACAATCAATTGTGGAATGCGCTACTGAGCGACATACCGTGCAGGAAATATTGCGAATGCCCAGGAAAACCCCAATTTTTGGCAGAGAAAATTTGGCAGAGAAAAGTTTGTGGTATGTATAGAAATGCGCGCACCCATAGGAGAGAGCGAGCTCTGCCACGATGGCCAGGTAATCGCCCAGCTCGCGTCTCCTATGAGGGAACGCAGTGCAGATCACATCAATGTAGCGGGAAAAAGCGACGGTAAATTCGGGGAAAGACAGCGTGTGGGTGTGGTTGGGTGACTGATTTTTAAACGTGAGCGATAGATCGCCGTAAGTGATCTGCCGCTCAGTTGACGGGGGTGATAAAGGTGAGAGGAGAAAATAAAGGTCTGTGTCCGCACCTGTCAAGATCTGAGATCTGATGTTCCCCGAAACTGGAGACGGTTCCAAGGCTAGTGCATTAATCGGAACTGGCATTGCTGTCGCCGTGGCCAATGAGAAGTTCGATCAGTTCTGCGGAAGAGAGAGAAGGGCGGGGATGGCTGCCGCCTGAGCGGCTAGCGGAGTCTGCATCGCTAGCTGAGGCAGCCTCGCGCCAGTGGTCGACGGAGGCGCCGTGGGCCAAGAGCCTGGTGCGGGGAATGGGTGAGAAAGCACCGGAGCTCCAGGTGCTGGTGAGCTAATATTTCGTGGGCGGCCCGCAGTGTTGACTGCTGGAGGATGAAGCTGGCCTACGGCGAGAGGGATGAGTTGCTGGAAGCCCTCGACCGGTGGGGGTTCATGGCGTCCGGGAAATCCGTGGCGTTTCCCGCACTCGCTGAAATCCTGCTGTGCCGGCTTGCCAGCGGGCGACCACGACGAGCCGCGGAGGTGGATTGCCCGGGCCGGGAATAAGGAGAACCACGAGCCGTGCCTGGCTTGTCAGTGGTCTTTTACGGAGCGAACTTCGGTGAAACGGTATCCGCCAGGGAAGAGGCGTAGAGGCAGTAAAGCTCCGCCTTGGTCATCCGCCTGTGGAATTGGACGTACGCGTTGGACAGAGCCAGTCGTAGGCCCTGGACAGTCCATTTCTGGATGGTGGGGATCGTGTTGTGAGTAGAGGTGTAAGAAGAAGCCGGAGAAGGAGGTGGACGTCTCTTTGGGCCAGGTGATGAAGTGCCTATAGAAATAAGTGTGAGATAATAGAAACATTTTTCTAGTATTATTTACTAGCACAGTCAATACCATTCAATAGATGCTACTGACAGGGCTCAAACTTTATTTAGCCCATGCATATTCCTTTGTATGCAATGAATTAGGGCTGAAACGATTCCTCGAGTAACTCGAGTAATTTGAATACAAAAAATCATTGAGGCAATTTTTGTTGCCTCTAAGCCTCATTTAATTCATTTAACTACAGTACACACAGAGCACTGCGTTTCCCCACAGACCATTATTACTAACGCACAGCCCA
Source organism: Triplophysa rosa (assembly GCF_024868665.1). Taxonomy (NCBI): domain Eukaryota; kingdom Metazoa; phylum Chordata; class Actinopteri; order Cypriniformes; family Nemacheilidae; genus Triplophysa; species Triplophysa rosa. The sequence goes on along the minus strand of NC_079896.1, from coordinate 12,951,397 downwards.
CTAAACTCTATTCATGTTACAGGGCTCTCAAGTCTCACGCATTCACCGTGAGACACACACATTTTAGTCTGTTCACACGCTCACACGTATGTCTCATGCTGATAAATAAGTGAGAGCTTAGTGAAATTGTGAACTGCTATTTTACTTAGTTTTAGTCTATTTTGCGATTGAAACTTGTTTTCCAGCTGCATTGAGTCCATAAAACTAGATTCAGACTAGTGGATGCCGAATCCTGTTATTTACACATGCCATCTGGCTGTTCTGCGTGTCTGAGTGAATGAACTGCACAGTTTAACGTGATGCTCATGAATTTGTCTGCGTCTGTGCTTTATGAGGACATGAACACATGAACTGCATCTCCAGAGTTGCTCTGAGAGTTTATTTCAGAACATTTTACTGAGTGAAGCTAACACACTAAAAAATAAGCGTCTTCCGACGACCTGCCAAAATAAAAGTCCGGTTAACTCAGTATTTTTATGTGGACAAATATATTACTATTTAAACTATCTGAACTATCTAAAACTAATTTAGATAAACTAAATGCATCATGCATAAGCTGAAGTTAGTTGTTTACTTTTGAAATTATTCTTTCTATTTTTATTAATGTTTCCTATTTATACATTTGTATTAGGCCTATATTGCATTTTGAATGTAATATGGAAATGGTATGTACTAAATGGGTTTACGTACATAATTAATTAATTAATTTCACAGATATTAATGTATGCAATTTCAGCAATAAATGTTCATTTTTCTAAAAAGGAAACAAATTAGTTGTTCATTTTAAGAGACCAGTCTTATTTTCTCTTGTATATTTAGAGTTGCTCTTTAATAATAAAAAGTACTTATTATCTGAATATCCGATTAATCGATGGAAAAATCTGTAGAATACTCAATTACTAAAGTAATTGATAGCTGCAGCCCTACAATGAATCTTCATCCCTGTGTGTTATAAGACAAGTTTTTTCACCTGCTGCAGAGAAGTAAACTGACTTATTAGAGGGGTCTAAATCTGTAGCACATCTGTTAATAAAAGCTTGTTAGGAGCGTTTGATCAGTGCATATCTGCAGTGCGGTCATTGATGGGCCCTACAACTGACATGTGATTTCCTGCCTTACTTGCCTTTGATTAATTGTGCTGTCTTCTGTATGTGGGTGTGGAGGTCAGTTGTGGGAGATGGCAAATGAGAATTTACTCCACACACTCTTATTTGATATTGGAGAAGACTTATCACACGCACTTCATCTCATGCTACCACTTTTGAATACAGCCCACACACACACAAAAACAATAAAGAGAACTCTGTACTCTTTTTTACATGTTCTCCATTTGGGGATCTTTCTGTTTAATAATGAGCACAAGCCCCAGTGGGTGAAGGAATGTGATAGATCCAAGATAAGGAGAGGAAATTCATAGGAAACCCCAACAAAAAGTTTGTATTAAAAATGTAGAAAGTTCTTTACATATGCTCACACACAAATGCATACAGAAACAAAGACCTTTATATACAGTATATATATATAAACATACAGTGTATATATATATATATATATATATACACACACACAGATGCATATAAATGCAATAAATGTGTGTGTTGTATATAATAATAATTATAATAATAATAAAAATAATAATTGGCCTAATTATTATTATTATTATTACAATAAATAATACTTTTTTGTAATGCAATTAAAGTGAATAGAGACCATGACTTACTTTATATAGAGCTATCATCTTGTTTTAGAAGATGGGTTTAGTGGAATATAGTGCTTGAATTGTATATTAACAATGGTACTATAAGGTGATTTTTGCCCTATTTGGAACTTTACAGGCCGGTCTCCATTCACTTTATAAAAGCAAGCAGCATGAACTCATTCCATAAAAGAATGTTTTTTTGTGTGTGCGTTTGAAATACCACGATGGAGACTAAATGATGTCAGAATTTTCATTTTTGAGTGTACTGTCTGTTTAATGATTCTGTTTCATTAAAACAGTGTGATGTGCAGGATAATGCAATAGCAGATGAATATGTAATGTTGTTCCGTAAAGAAATGCTAGAGCAAGAAAAGCACCTTCCTGAAGAAGACTAAAGAATAATAGATATAAAGAATTCATAAAAATTTGCCTTGTTTAAAAATATTATTCTTTTATATATCTTTTTATTATTATATTATTAAATCATATTTTTCACATTTGCATCTTTAACACTAAATGTAACCAACACAATCAAACAGGAATTTGTAACTATTTTACGAGATGGCGAATTCGTATAATTTGTAAGTTTTAATACGATTTGCTTTAGCACCATTGACGTTATGTTCAGGTGTGGTGTTGCTTTTTCTATTAACCGTTTGTTTTTATGATTCATGTTGTACGAATTCATATAAATTAGCCGATTTGTAAAACAGCTACAAATTCCCCTAAGATCAGACTGACATAGTTCACCCAAAATGAAAATGTATGGTTTTATTTTTTTCTGTTGAACACAACTGTTTTATTTCTGGAAAGGTTATTTGTAACACGCTGCCATAGATCCAAATCGAGAGATATTCACAAACAATCCTTTTAATGATAAATCCAAAGATAGACATGGAGAACAACAGAGATAAACACAGCTATCACATATGTTATGTTTAAGACACGACAATAAACACAGGAAGAGGGTGAGTAAGGAACAGTTCACCCAAAAATAAAAATTCCGCCATCATTTACTCACCCTCGAGTTGTTCCAAATCTGTATGATTTTCTTTGTTTGTAGGAAAAACTACAATGGTAGTCAAAAGTGTCCCAGAACTGTTTGCTATCCTACATTCTTCAAACTATCTTCTTTTATGTCCAACAGAACAAAGATAGGAATAAAGCAATGTTTCCTGGTAGTCAATGGTGGCCAAGAACTGGTTTACAATCATAAATATTCCAAATATCTTTCTCCGTGTTCATCAGAACAAAGACATTTATACAGATTTAGAACATCTTGAGGGTGAGTAAATTGTGACAGAATTTTAATTTTGGGGTGAACTGTTCCTTTAAATGCAACAATCACCACCCCAAAGTGCAAACCTGCCTCCATCATAAAGTACCCACTTCTACAGATTTCTACAGTGAGTGTCAGCAAGTTCCAATGTGCTTGTTATTGGTTAGTGCCCAATATCATGTATTTTTGAAGTGCACTTAGCTGCTACAATGCCTTTTCTCGGTTATTCTTGATGGATACTTAAAAAAACCCCACTCAAACCACAATTTCTCTGCACTTTAAGTGCTTACAACCTCGAGAGTTTACAAGTAACGTGCAGACTCTTGCACGATTCTGAAAGTTATGTCATATAAGGATATTTTAAGAAAGGATTAGTCAAGAAAGTGTCTGTTTATTACATCAACACCTTGGTACATGCAACAAAAACTTGGCTTTGACCTTATAAGGAAGGATCAATACATTTTTCCACTTCCTGAAATAAAGGTGATTTAATTTATTGCTAATTTGAATTAATACTTTCATTAAATTTTTACATTTTCACAAATTATTAACTATATTAGGGCTGTCTCCCTTCAATTAGTCCCCTCATTTTAAACATTGTGAATACCTCCCTCTCTACGGGTATTGTTCCAAAGGCCTCAAGGTTGCAGTTATTACACCAGTCCTCAAAAAGCCTGGTTGCGATAAGTCAGACATATCAAACTACAGGCCTATTTCAAATCTACCCTTCCTTGCTATGGTTCTGGAGTGTGTTGTTGTGGCACTCCACTCGCACTTGTCATTAAATGAGCTTTTTGAACCTTTTCAATCAGGGTTTAGAAAGGGACACAGCACAGAGACAGCCTTGGTCCGAGTCATGAATGATTTGCTTGTGTCCGCTGACACTGGGGCCTCTAGCATCTTGGTCTTGTTAGTGTCATGCTTGTTGTCTTGGTTTTTTGTTGTTAGAGCTCTTTTCTTTATTCGCTGGTTTTTCCCGTTTACCCATTAGGCTACTCACGAGGCTGATTTTGCTCATTACTCACACCTGGTTATTGTTTCTCATGCCGCTATTTAACATTCCCCTTTTCTTTCAGTCCCCGCAGCAATGTATTGTTTGTAACTCGGGTCTGGATTCTAGCTGTGTGTTTCCCTTTCTACATTTCTTCCAGATCGCGGATATTCGGTCAGTGGGGACTTTTTCTAAGCGCTGGTTTTCGACTAGTCTCTGGCTCAGCTTTTCCTCACCATAGCTGGCTCCCTGCCCAGACAAGGATTACACATATTTTTCTGAGCTGTGTCCGGGAGTTCCCTGACACTTTTGTTTGCTTGATTTTGCGTGTATTAATAAACTATTATTTTTTGACCTTCTCCCGCATCTGAGTCCTATATCCATATATACCGTGACAGTTATATCTCAGTGCAGCATTTGACACAGTGTGCCACTCTATTTTGCTAGATAGGCTGGAAGGATGGGTTGGCATCGCTGGTAAAGTGCTAAATTGGTTTAAATCCTACCTCACCGATCGCTCTCAATATGTTGCCCTGGGAAACAACAAATCTGCAATTGGACAGGTGTCCCATGGTGTTCCTCAGGGATCAGTTTTGGGTCCCATTTTGTTTAGTGTCTATATGCTTCCTTTAGGGCATATTATTAGGAAATATGGATTGGGGTATCACTTTTACGCTGATGATACCCAAATCTACATCAGCTCTAGATCCGATCTTGCTGCCTCCGAGCGTGTGCAGGAAATACAAACGTGGATGCACCAAAAGTTTCTCAAATTAAACTGCTCCAAGGCAGATGTTATTCTTATCGGCACACCAGTGGCTATTTACAAAAGTCACAATTTCAAACTGACTGTGGATGATAGTGTTGTAGTACCATCTGTTCAAGCACGCAACCTTGGTGTGATTTTTGACACTCATCTGACACTTGACTCTCATATTAAGGCTATTACAAAATCTGCATTTCATCACCTAAGAAATATTGTAAAAATTAGGCCCTATCTTACTCTACCTGATGCCGAAAGGCTCATCCATGCATTTGTTACCTCCAGGATTGACTACTGTAATGCACTGTTAGATTAGATTCAACTTTATTGTCATTGCACATGTACAAGTACAAGGCAACGAAATGTGACCTCTGCATTTAACCCATCCAGAGAGTAGTGAACACACGCACAGCAAGTGGTGAACACACGTACCCCCGGAGCAGTGGGCAGCTATCACTGCAGTGCCCAGGGAGCAAGTAAGGTGCCTTGCTCAAGGGCACCTCAGTTGTTACCCGCCGGCCCTGGGAATCGAACCTTCTGGTCACGAGTCCGACTCTCTAACCATTAGGCCATCTCTAACCTGACTCCTTAACTCTTCAGCAGACTCCGTGTAGATTAAAATCTATGGGAGAAAGAGCCTTCTCTGTCGTTGCACGCAGGTTATGGAACGCTCTTCCAGTCACTCTCAGAAATGCACCCACAGTAGTCAGTTTCAGGAAATTGTTAAAAACTCATATTTTTAAACTAGCTTATGCTGACTTTTATGAGTAGTATTTTATTGTAACTTTGTCATGATTATTTTTGCTTGTTGTTTTTTTATATATACTTTTATCATATTCTATATTGTATTGTCTGTAGCGTTTTGGGTATTAGAAAAGCGCATTACAAATAAAATGTTGTATTATTATTATTATTATTATATTGTTTTTGAATCATTTTCTTTTGTTTAGCACCTTTTTAAGAGTGTATTTTTGTAGTCATTTATATTGTTAGTAAAGAACAATCAGTTTAAAAAAACATAATACTCACAATAATCTAGAATAATACAAATCTCATAAACACCTGGGAACATAAATTAGGGAATTGCTCAAATTTAAGTAGTAAAATTAATCTCTATCTTTATGTTTACTTATATTGTATACCAAATAAACATGTTTCCAGAAAATTGCGCCCACCGCAATTTTAAGTGTAAGTGTAAAATCAAGGACAATATTGACAAAAAGGGGCATTGAGGCAATGGGGGGGTAGGGTGCAGCCTGTAGCATGGGATTGGCAGTCCCAATGCTACCATGGCAGAAAATCATTGGTTGATCTAGTGTGCATTTATAGATTTTCAAATTCCTAAGTTTTCCATCACAGGAGTGGAGATCAGAGAGAGGATGTGGATGATATTTCGGAGAGTGAATGCTTGTCCTAGAATGTTCTGGGTGATGAATTAGAGTTGAGGTTGTCATGGACCGTTTAGCTCCCAACTGCCCGTGGAGCCCATTGGTCAAGAAGGTCTCCTTTATTCCCCATAAGTCAAAGATTCATTGCTGTTCTGTGAAGGTTGTGCTGTGGACTGCCTCTGCCATGGCTTCATATCTAAAGGGTGGCTCTTCGTGACAGACCGATTTATCATTGTGGCAGGTGGACTGATCAATTGGGCGGTGATTCAGTCTGTGTGGTTAGGGGATGAATGAAGGAGGTGATTGAATGCTTAACCCCAACACATTTTCAAAACCTAAGATTACCATCCAAGACATAAACATTTTTGCAGTAATATAACCTTACTGCACTTTTATTGGGTTTACCTGTATATTTTCGCAGTGCAATGTGTTCTTCAACTTCTTTTAATGTACTCTGATGTAAAATTATATTCAAATAAACCAAAGATGCATCAGTATGTGAGTGTATGTACACAGAGCAGTCACACATTTGTTTGTATTTTGTTTTGTAATTTGGCTCAGATAGTTTTCCAATAATTTACGGTGTAGTCATTCATTATTTATGTATCTTATGCACCATCACAGTGTACTTTAAACCCCCTTTCTTGGAGAAATGACTTTGGCAGAGTTTGGGAAACATAATTGTACACATAATACTACAATTTACATTTTCATGAATTAAACATATAGTGTACCAAGCCATAAAACCTCTGAAATAATACTGATGGCACACTGCCTGCCAAATTGTGCATAAATAGCTATAACTCATCTCTCATTACCAATTTTTATCATCTTGATTACCTCGGACATTTGATGACAATTTTCAACGGAATATTTGTCAGTTTAGCTTCAGGGATAAATATGTTTAATGGTAAACGCTTATTCGTGCCAGCGTATTGGAAATGGATCCCACTTTACATTTAATGTCCAGAAATGAGCTCTTCCACTAAATTTTTTTTTTATTATAATAGTGAGTGCAGTTGTTCCCTTCAGGAGCTCATTCATCACACCGTGCCTGGCTAGTCTCTTGATGGAGAAGTGCTTCTCTAAAGAGTATTGAGCTCCACCGTAACATGGTCCTTATCAGCCCCAAACAGCTTTCTGTCCGCCTGGTTACTGTATATCTTCTGAGTAGCCCACCGGTCAACACAAGAGCATGGATACCTCTTAGATGCCATAACTCTAACTTTATTGGAGGGAAAATGTAATCTGATCATGAGAGACAACATGCTCGTACTCTCTGGGGTCTACCATCAAAGCCATCTTGGAAAAGTACCATTCTGCTAATACTCACCCTTGTCTTTCTTCTGTGTAATACAAAATACAAAACCAAAAAAAAGTATGATAAAGGTATCAGAAAAGTGGCCAAAGGAACTTACACACTACAGTATATTAGAAGTCATTCAGAAGAACATGTTTGAACATTGATGGGTGACTACGTCTGGAACTTGGTTAGTTTTGGACGACTCATTTTTAGCAACTGTTATGTTAAACTGTTGTTTTGAGCTCAGTGTTATGCCAGTACCTTGTATTATATTAAATGTACCTTATACTAAATGTGTGAAAATATTTTTTGTGAGTACCTTCGATGGTAAAAAATAATATGTGATTTTCGTATTCCTAATGTTAAACTTCACAAAGAAACAACTTTTTATAAAATTTGTTTCGCTGTGTTATGTTTTTTTTTTTTGCAAAACAATGCTATGGTGTTGCTCGCTGCAGAAGTTTAACATTTCTCAACTTTTCAAGCGCAAACACAGACATCAGCCAATCAGATCACCTTATTCAAATGCCCTAGCACAGGCGCTTGTCAATTGTGTTCATACAACAGAGAAAACGGAGTAACATAAAATGGAAGAAAGGCCAATTGTTGTGGTGTGTAATCACACCGTTCTTTACGACGAATCTTTATACATATTGAATTCATAGTGGAACCCCTAAACTGGCTGTCAAAAGCCTCCTTACTTGTGTTGTGTTGTGTTGCGGTCCAGTGTGATTGGCTGGCACCCCTTCTGAATGTGGTGTAACATCACATATAACTTCAATATTCTCAAATTGGCTGCATTCATTGCATTTACATCCACAGCAATCATATCCAGTGCGCTGATGCACAATTTAACCCCTTAAAGAAATCTGTCATTATAATGTAATAACATAAATTTTATGACCGTTTTAAAATGAGGTTTCCACACTAACAAATACCAAACATTTTTCATGTTTTACTTGTTTTTGATTTGATTAAAAACACATTTTCTATGTTGTATTATTTATTAGAACCACACCTGTATTTTTTCTGTTTGTTCTTCATGTTTTTTTTCTGTACAGCTTTTATTAAAAATAAAAATCAACTTGAAACTTGTTTTTTTGTGGAACAAAAATTTGATTGAGGAACAAAAAGTGACTACAACATTGTAGTGTGAGAAAAGAACAGGTTTATACAAGTTATGTCTTTAGTATTAACTGTTTCATTGCAACCTTATATGGTTCATATTGCAAAGTGTTACCCAGGCAACCAAAGGTTAAACTGTTTTCAAGCGTTGATTTACCAGTACAGCAATATTACTTTAACAAGACTTTGTTTCTTTGTGTGAGCATATCAAAGTAACAGCTGAGGTGTGCGCCATAGCTACATGTACAATAGTGTTTACGAGAGCAAGCGGACGCAGCATTCTGCTTGACCCCTGTTTGTGATTAATGACCTTCTTTAATGAACTGCCTCTGTTGCCGTGCATCCCTTTCCCCTCAGGTCTCATTGTGAATTCCCCACCACTAGAGTTTCTATTTCCTCTCTCTAACATGGCTAATTTAGATTAATTACACATCTTCAGTGCAAATGTTCATGCCGCGTCTGTTATTTAGTCCAAAATATACATTATTGCCCTCCCTACAGTTCTCTTCACCTTGCCCTCCTACCACATATAATATGAGCTTCCCCGTCTCCTCTCTATTACCCAGAGGTGCAATCTTTTTTTGTGTAAAAGAGAGGTGTGAAAGCAAGCAAGAGAAAGCAGAATCGCACAAAGTTTTCAACTCAACTCAACTCAACTTTATTTATATAGCGCTTTTACAATTTTCATTGTTACAAAGCAGCTGCACATGAGACACATTGACTACAAGCAAAACAATCAAAGTTGTACCTGCAAAAACAAGAAAAGGTTGAAAACACAGAAGACAGACAGACCCACACACAAAACACTCCACACACACAACACGCACACGCACCAACACACACAGACACAGAGACACACACACACACACGGATGCGCACGCACACACACACAACACACACACACACACGTACGTACACAGACAAGTACGGACAAGTACGCACACACACACACGCTCAGTGAGAGCACACATTTAGGATAAAGAAGAGAGAAGCACAGGTCAAATATAACAGACTATAAATTCCTATATGCAATATTAATTAAGTAAAACTTTAAAATTCTAAAGCAGCCCCCCCGGTCAGGCAGATAGTGCAAAAACAGTATGCAAACGGTGGTGAGGAACCCAAAACTCTAATCGAGAAAAAAAACCTCAGGAGAACCCAGGCCCAACCAGGGGATTCCAGTTCCCCTCTGGCAAAAGCTGCTGCCTCTGCACAAGCTCCAGAGAACTTGCACAACAAGGCTAAATAAAATAAATAAACTTAATAATAAAATAAATTATAGTTTAAGATTATCATTAATAATCTAATAGCATTTGAAATTTTGTGGTGAAGACATGTCAAGAGACCGCGTCCTTCTTTATCCAGCTCTATCATCTCAGCTCTTGTCAGGTCCCCACTTCCCATTCTCCGATCTACCATCAGGTCAGGCCATGAACTGCATCCTGCTCGCTGTGGTAACCTTGGAACAAGGTTTTCATACAGTAACCTGTCATATCAACAATCCACTCATGTATTCTGTGTCAGGATGAACTTTTGTTTGTTATTTGGGGGCACTATTTGAACCCTGGAATTGATTTGTACTTAAAATCCTGAATAATAAAAAAACAATCGAACCGTGCTCAAAACACTTTTAACATTTAACGGTTATAATGGTTATAATGAGAACTGCATTGTTTTAATGGAAACTATAATGGTGTCTGTATGTGATGGATTCTGTTGGTGGGACATTAAATCGTACTTGGAAACTATACGAATTTCTGTGATGGTTTCTATGTTTTTTCAGCAGGGACAGAAAAGAAAAAATGTATTCAGTCAGCAGATCTTTTTGTAACTGTACAGCTATGCCACACATCTCACTTTAGCATGTTGCCCAAGGCATTTACATCATAATGAATCGTTTTTTACATTTTTGTTTTGGCTAAATATGGGATCCACGCATCCTATGTTAATTCTATCTTAGACATTTTTGTCACATTCTACAGTATGTGATTTTTCTGTGGCTTTGAACTCTGGTTAATTTCTGTTTAGATTATTATTCATGTGAGTAGAAAATAATAACGTTTAAATACATAAATAATGCTTGCTCTCCTGTAGTTTGAGCTCTGTAATACCACAGGAGTTCCATTTTCCATTGCTCCTCCTCTGGAGAGCACTTCCCGTCATTGCCGAATATCAGATCCTTCATTTATATGCCAATTATTAACCAAATAGGCGTGTAAAATAATCATGTTAATGAAGCCAGTCAAGCGCTGTTTGTTCACTCATATCTGTTTTACTCCAAATAAACTAATAATAGATTTCGACCTTTTAACATATTCTTTGCAGCTCAGGGGCTGAGGATTGATAATGCTTTATAATTAATCATGTGTGGTAATTATGCATCCCATGACATTTTCCATTACACCCATTACAGCTGAGAGAGACATATGGAGCATATGTTTTTAGAGGAGAATCTACTGTGCTCATCGGTGCATAATGAAATTCAGCAATATACACCACGCTGAGATTTTTTAAAATAGTTTACTGACGCTTTAAAGTGCCTTTTCTATCCATTGGTTGTAAAAACGATTTTCAGATGATTTACTTATGCAACTATACTGGACTGTATTAGCTAGATGTTATAGGCTGAGTAGCATCAAGGACCACATCTATCAACTTAATAATAAAATAAAATCAGAGCATTACTAGATTCAGGCTGAATTCTACAGTAAGTAAAATATTTTATTGGGTAACTTAAAATATGTTTTACAAGCAAAATCTCACCCCCCATTTACTGCCATAGTAGGGAAAATAAATACTAAGGGAGTCAATGGGGGAAGAAATTTGTAATTGACATTCATTCAAATATTTTTATTTGTGTTTAGTAGAACAAAGAAATTTATATAGGTTTGGAACAATCGAAGGGTGAGTAAATTATGACAGAATTTTATTTTTTGAGAAAGTAACTGAAAGGGAATACACACGGACAATAAAGGGATAGTTCATCCCAAATACAATGGACGTCAATAGGGAAAATTGTTTGTTGTTTGGTTACCAACATTCTTCAAAATATCTTCTTTTGTGTTCTACAGAAGAAAGAAAGTCATGCAGGTTTGGAATGACATGTGAGTGAATAAATAATAATTTAAAAAATTCTTGGGTGAACTAGCCAACACATTCTCACTCCCGACTCCTCACATATTTACGCTCGGTCAGCGCCCTTCGGCGTCACTTTTGAACGCGCAGGGTACCCCTTTGGCGTCGTTTTTCGACGTGAAGGTCACGCGAATTTCACCGTCATTGTGAAAATGTATATTAGATATAACGTTAATTTGAAATGATGATGTTTCGGGGTTTAATTTAAGTTTAATGGCCATGATAATTGCGTTTACATGACACTATTCAGACAGTTTTACAGTTTGAGCAAGTAATGTAACAGTTTATTTGTCGTAATATAAAACACATAATACAAGCAGTCACAATGTCTTTCAAAAATACAGATATTCCAAGGGTACCAACGCAAAACGATCGATTTGTATGAGAAACAGATGCGAAAGCGATCACCGTCAGCCGTAAATCTCAAATTCAGTGAAGGAACGACGTTAAAAATTTGCTGCCAGAGGAAGTTACGTCAGCTTCGATGCCATTGGCTCTCCCGTGTCTCGTGACCGATCGCGTCATTTCGTTGGCTTTGAACGTGAAACGGTATTGGCCAGTGTTCGAATTGTGTTAAGGCTCTTGGGGGGTCCCCTAACTAGTCTTCAAAAGAAACAAAAAACAGACGGAGCAGTACAAGCATCAATCACATGACAGTTGTGGCCTAATGGTTAGAGAGTTGGACTCGTGACCAGAAGGTTGCCTGTTCGATTCCCAGGGCCGGCGGGTAACAACTGAGGTGCCCTTGAGCAAGGCACCCTACTTGCTCCCCGGGCGCTGCAGTGATAGCTGCCCACTGCTCCGGGGGTACGTGTGTTCACTACTCTCTGGATGGGTTAAATGCAGAGGTCACATTTCGTTGCCTTGTACCTTCGTACATGTGCAATGACAATAAATTGAATCTAAATCTTAAGTGTCATGGTTCTGCCTCACCTAGTCTTGGATTTCCTGGTGCAGAGCCATGACAAAGTCTTTGGTTATGTGTGGAGAGAAACATATTATTGTCCTTTTGACAATAATATGCGTTCTCTCCAGTGTCTCGTCATTGGCCCCGCCCCTCTCGTTTCCTGTATTGTTTTCCGGCCGTGTTTGATTACCCTCACCTGCCCTGTGTCGTTATCCTTCGTTTGTCTTCCCTATTTAATGCCCTCATGTTGTGTACGTGCTTGTGAAGTGTACCTCGTCGCTTGCTTTGCCTAGTTAGTTACCTTGTCTTGTTTGCTTTTTTGGTTTTCCTTTCCCTGCCCCTGGACGTTGTGTCGTGAGTTTGTTTTGTTATTTTTCTAGTTTTGCCCCATCGTGGGAAGTCTTTTGTTTGTATCCTTGTTTTGTTTCCGTGTCCGTTTTTTCCCCATTGTGGGTGTTTTGTTTTGAATTATTAAAGTCTTCTTTTATTAACCCCTTCACGCCTGCCTGCATTTGGGTACTTTCGCCTTAACACTTAACATGTTGACAATCCATTAAAAGAGATCCACATGAGGTAGCGATTAAAAGACATATTTCTTTGTTTTTTGCAGTGACCATGCTATCGATCTTGCTGTTAATTTTTTCATTTTGCGTTATAGCCTAGATTTTTTTTAATAAGATTTTGTTTGATGTCTTTCTTGCTGAGATTTCACTCATTGTAAAATCTCTTATTCTTATTTATAGCAATAAGAATAACAAGTTTTTCAATATGTATGATAACATTTTCTTACTAATTGAGATTTTCCTGTCTTCTTATTTTCCTTATTTTTTTTTCTTGTCCTTTCATTCTTGTTCTTTATATTATTGAAATGCGGTGCTGTTCCCTTTTTTTTAATATTAAAAAAATCATTGGAGCCAGTGAGGGAGAGGACGCATCACCTCATGCAGATGCGCGTTTTAAACATGATTCATCTCCTGATAATGTGTTGTGTTTTACATGGCTGAGAAGTGGTTAGGGTGAGAGTGAGGTTGGGGTGAGGTGCTACAAAATATTAAAACCATAAATAATTATGAAATGCTAAGAATTGCACGCATGTCGGCCTGGAGCATTTAGAAAACAGCAATGCAGTTCCCTGTTCCTCGAAAAACGACGCCAAAAGGGTACCCTGCACGTTCAAAAGTGACGCAGTGGGGCGCTGACCTAGCGTAAATATGTGACGAGTCGGGAGTGAGAACGGGTTGAACTAGCCCCTAACTTTTTGGTGAATTGAATCAAAATATTTAAGTTACTGAATCATAATTCCTAGTATCCTAAAGTTACCTGCTCAAGTTTAACACGATAGACATTCTTCTTCTCAACAGTTTCAATGAAAATTAGCTATTTTTGGTAGTGTGGATACAGTAACTTTATCACAAGGACAGCTTCAACAGCTATAAATTAAGAGTACCATGGCAAGCTACAGTTTCAATCCAACATTGCTTTGTGACACTATTATACCTTCAAGAGCTTTGATTTGAACAAATACCCAAAGAGTTTAGTCAGAAATGTAAGTAAACAAGGAAAATGTGTGCAGGCAAGTAACTGAAACTGTGAATATCAGACTCTAATAAGATTCCTGTCCAAGCATGAAACTTATTAAGCAGTTGGAAGGAGACGCTCTTATTCACAAAACCTAAAATGTAATTTTTGTGTTGCATTACATTTTTTTTGACATGAAATGTCCTCTTTGAAGGATTAGACATTGAGCTTATTTTAAGATAGTCTCTTAGAACGTAAATATAGTAATATGCTGCAATACTATGTAATGGTGTATATACAGTGCAGTACTGCTGTATTCAAATGACAGTGTTAAGAAAGAATACGAATAATTTTATTTGGTTTTGTATGCTGTACATTTGTAAATGAACTTTGGTCATTTTTCCATAGCCAAGAAAGAGGTTTCTTTAATATTTGATGCAGTGTTGTCAAAAGTACCGGTACTTCGGGTCCAAGTCGGTACCTAAAAATAAAAAAGTTGTCGGTACCTAATTTTCATAAGACCCGGTACCACCGACGTACCGGGTCAACCGGGTACTGATGCTCTGTCTGACAGGTTGTCAGTCGGAAACTTTTTATAGACGCAATAAGACGTGATGAGCGGATAAACGCGGCTCCGATCCACAAGAGATGCGCGCAGAAATACTTCAGATTCAAGTCATATCACGAAGAAAACGAAGTTTCAGAGGAAGCATCCGGATTTAAGTTAATAAGTTCAAGCGGTAAGTTTCAAATTCTGTTCGCGTTTGCATTATGAATGTTGTAGCGTTAAGTTAAAGGTTACATTAAAATTAACGTCCCTGTTTGCGTGTTAATTTGTTAGCGCCAATGCTAATCCAGTCAAGTGTCTTTATTAACCATTTAATGCTTTTATAACTGTAATGTGGTAAAATAAATGGGAGGACAGGATGGGGTTTACAGTACCTATTTTATATAGGCCTATCTGAAATTTATGTGCTAGAAAACTAGCATACTAACTGTATGACTAGCAATGTGTATGTCTTGGATAGATAACGTTAACTCTATTAGGTTTAAAAAGCCACATTTAAATTAAAGAAAAATATATCTGTTGCATTTATTATTTTAATATACAGTTACCTTAATGCAAGTAATCTTGTGTAAATGCAGTATAAAAACTGATGTTTGTTTTAATATTGCACATGCATGTTTGTTCAGTCAGTTGACTTACTTAAGTTTATTCTATTTGTCTTATACAGCAGCAGACTGAGGAGGATGTTCATCAGCATGAAAGACCCCAGTGAGCACACAACCGTTTCAGCAACAATTAACTTGTATACTTCATGTACACAAAATGGCATTGCTTTCTATACATTTATATTACCAATGAGCTTTAGTAATAAAATTGTGTTTCAATTAGCATGTACTGGTGTTTTGCTTTGGTACCGAAATTGGTACCGAGAACCGTGGAATTTTACTGGTATTGGTACCGACTACTGAAATTTTGGTACCGTGACAACACTAATTTGATGTTATTTTCTCCTAGATACAGTAGCAATACAGTTAAATAGAGTGGAATGAACACCATTGCCTCTCAGATTTTTTCTCTTAAGAGACCTGAGACTCTAATAATCTCACAAACTGAAATCGTGGTTACAAGCAAAGAACCACTTTTAGCGCTATAATGTACAGGTAACTGTAGCTTGATTGTGATCCTAATAACCCATTCTTCATTGTGACTGATAACAAAGTAAATCAGCAGTTTGCAGCTGAACTTCATATTTCAAGGTCCAGTGTAATTGTAACAATAGCTAGTAAACATGGGGAAAAGCATGAAAAAAATGAACAAACTGCAGTTTTTGGCCATCAATCACAGTGAACTGCCAAAATTCAAACAACATATTACATGCCCTATCAGAGACAATACCTTTCTGGACCACTGCTACACTACAATAAAAGATATCGCTCCATCTCCAGAGCAGCTCTATGACTCTCTGACCACTGCCTGGTTCTTCTACCAACATACATGCAAAAACTTAAAACTGCTAAGCCATTAGTAAGGACTGTATAGAGATGGAGCAACGAAACAGAGCGGGCCCTAAAAGCCTGTTTCGAGTGCACTGATTGGAGTATTTTTGAGGCTGCTGCCACAATTTGGATGAGCTCACAGAGACTGTAACATCATACATCAGTTTCTGTGAGGAATCATCGTCCCAACACTCCTCCAGACCAAACTATCTAACTAACTAACTCTATCTGTCATTGGATCACCAGCTTTCTGACAGACAGACAACAGCTAGTTGGAATTGTTCAAATTACATCCAACAGCCGTAACATCAGCACTGGTGCCCCCCAGGGATGTGTGCTCTCCCCACTGCTCTTCTCCCTGTACACCAACGACTGCATCTCTACTGACTCCTCTGTCAAGCTCCTGAAGTTTGCAGACAACACTACTGTTATCGGCCTCATCTGGGATGGTGACAAGTCTGCGTACAGACAGGAGGTTGAGCAGCTGGTGCAATCATAACAACCTGGAGCTGAACACGCTAAAAACAGTGTAGATGATAGTGGACTTGAGGAGAAACCCCCCAGCACTCACCACACTCACCATCATGAACAGAACTGTAGCTGCAGTAGAGTCATTCAGGTTCCTGGGCACCAGCATCTCTCAGGATCTGAAATGGGACATTCACATTAACTCTAATGTCAAAAAGGTCCAGCAGAGGCTGTACTTCCTTCGCCAGCTGAGGAAGTTCAACCTGCTCATACAATTCTACTCAGCTGTCATTGAATCGTCCTCTGCACTTCCATTACTGTCTGGTTCGGCTCAGCTGCCAAAACCGAACTCCGAAGATGATAACGGATAGTCTGGACACTGGCACTACCCTCCCCACTCTCCATGAACTGTACTCATCCAGAGTGAGTAAAAGGGATCGCAAAATCACTCTGGAGCCCTCACACCCAGCACACTTTCTATTTGAACTGATGCCGTCTGACATAGAAAAGTTTCTTTCCTAAGGTCATCTACTGTACCTCATTAACAGTTACATTTTCTCCCCCACTGTGCAATAAAATATGTGCAATACCTTATACTCATATCTATCTATTTGTTATACTTAGGCTAGTGATTTAATACAATTCCCTTACATAATTTGTATATAGCACATCTGTACATACAATAAACACAGTTACTCTGTTGTGCTTTTGTCATATATTGTCCTTTGTCAAAGTGTACTGTCATTACATATTTATTTTTCACTTTTTTAGTTACGTCTTGTCACTTTCAACTATATGTGCACTGGAAGCTTCTTTCACTAAGACAAATTCCTTGTGTGTGTAAAGCACACTTGGCAATAAAGCCCTTTTCTGATTCTGATTAATCATCTTAAAAGATCAATATGGAAACGAAGAATCAATAACCCAATATTTGCTGCCCAAAGCTGGTGTTATTTTTTGATAAAGATAAAACGATACACCTGAATGATCCTGTTTCGTATTCGCATTAGTTGGGTGACAGGGGGAGGATCAGATTAAAAATCTATTAGTTGCCAACTCGTGGGATTCATTAGAGAAGAAATTGTTCTGCTTGCAAGTGCAATTGCTACCTTAATTAGTAATACCTGCCAAAACTAAGGTATCCATTTTTCAAATTAGTTATGAGAATAAATCAAGGCCTGTGTTAGTGTTGCACGATACACCGGTACTAGAAAATAACCGCAATACCCTTCTGTTAAAATGATACCAATTTCTCATTTATTTGGTTCCTGTACTTTAATGACGCGCGCGTTTCAGAGAAAACACATCCTGAAATGCGTCCATTTGCGGCAGCCGTATGTGCACGCGCATATGCTCTCAGCGCTCTCTTCAGTCAGTGGACGCGTACAACTTTCTTTCCTCATATTTGTGCTGCAGATTTCGGGGTGACGACGAAATGAAAGTCATGGCGGAAACCATAAGTGCCTTTTCCGTCTGTTCACGACTTGTCAGTGAAGCAGATGCGCAAAGGGGCATTATAATAACGCCATAGCCGAGTTAAAGACGAAGTCCGTCTGTGCAAAATCTGCGGACCTAAAGGGCCAACATGATCAGCTTGGCAAAGCATTTCACCAACAGACATCCCGACCCGTTTAAAGAACTTTAAAATTGACAGGTAGCGTATGTGAATGATAACAATAGCCTGAATAATGCTTTATGATTTATTTTGTGACAGGCCAACATTATTGATAACGCTTTACAACTATGGTTCCATTTCTAAACATTAGTTAGCTAACATGAACTAATAATGGGTAGCCTACTAATACTTCTACAGCATTTATTCATCGTAATGGTTCATTTCAATGGATTTAATAAATATTTAAATATTTAATAAATATTTCAATCAATTTTAAATTTTAACGGTTGTATTTGTTAACATTGATCAATGAACTAATATGAATAAACAACTAAATTTGTATTAAGTTACATAAACAAATTAATAAATGCTGTACAAAGAGATTTATTGTTAGTTCATGTCAGAATGCATTATGTAATGTTTTTAATGAATTTTTATGTATTGAAGTGAATGAATTGAACCATGCTTTAAGGTCTTAGCTAGAATTTATGTAGATTAATTTAAGTTTAAACAGTTTATTTTCTCGTTTCACCTTAGTAGACAGCAGCAAACACTGAGACATTAAATCAGTGTTGTTGGTCACCCTTTACGTCTGTCTGCCTGTTTTACAAATATTTAGCCAATGATAGGTTAAAAAGAGCTTGTGACTAAATCTTGTTGGATACGCATACGCTCAAACTGTCAGTAAAACCTCATGACTCCACCACTCTTGACTGAACTGCAGTTCTTTCCACAACAGCTGAACGTCTTGCAAGGGCAATGTTGTCATTAAATAAAGATCTTGTTGTTTGAACAAGTAGAGCGTTTTCTTTACGCAAGAAACATTGTCTAAAATGTTCATTTTTATGTATTTGAGGTCTGAGACATTTGGGACTAGAGAGGGCTAGCATTTGCCTGCACAATAGCTTGTGCACACAGTAACATTTAATCTTTTATAAATCAGATTTTGGCCAAACGTATTTTACAACAGGAAAACGTCTTGGTTACGGATGTAACCCCAGTTCCCTGATGGAGGGAACTAGATGTGTCGAGCCGACAGATGGGGTTCGTCCTTGAGAACCAATCGCTTCCGACACAGGCCAATGAAATTGGCTAATGAAATTTGCATGCCGGACTCCGCCCCCGGATATCCGGGTATAAAAGGGAGATGGCATGCTGCATTCATTCACCTTAGTTCTGAGGAGCCTGAGACCTCTCACGGCTGCTGCAACGGGCAGCACGTGTTGTGGCAAGAAGGACACAACGTCTCGTTCCCTCCATCAGGGAACTGAGGTTACATCCGTAACCAAGACGTTCCCTTTCTGTCGGTCTCTCGACGTTGTGTCGAGCCGACAGATGGGGTTCCTATGGAAAACACCACAACGCTGTGCCCTGTCACAATCTCTAGCGAAGCGACGGTGACTGGCCTAGGCGTGTCAGCCGTGAGCACTACCGCGAAATTGTAACCTACCAGTGGGTAGGTAGGGGGTCCCAGAGCTTTCTTGAAAGGTGGGAAGGCCCCTGCCTTCAGCCTCACAGGCGGTGGCCTTGTTTCTCCACTGGGTAAGCGCTACTTCCTCAAATGGGGGATGCACTACAGAGACCACTTCCTACCGTAGGGAGGAGTTTAGTGGAGATACCAACATGGTCTCGCCGTTAGGGGAGAGGTCCACCTAGGGAAGGTCATGGGTTACCAAGGTGGGAACCAATCATGAGGATACATCAGACAGAACCGCCCTGCTGGGGGGTTACAACGTCCGGTAGCACTAGGTCCGGTTAGAGCTATGTTGTAGATAACTCAGTTGGTACCTGGCCTAAGGGGCAGGGCTGCTCTGTCTAGCCTGCCCGCAGGAGGTGCTTGCTTAGTGATGGATGGAGTGCCTGTTCTTCACCCAGTGGGGAAAGAAGGGAGGCTGAATTAGTACGTTGACCCACCTAGAAAAAAGGGGGGAAGGTACTGTCATAGGTGTACACCCTACTGGCCGTCTGTCTTACCTGATGCTCTGCAAGACTCGAGCTGATACCGGTTTTACGTGGAGGCTGTAGGACAGTGGTCACCAACCCTGCTCCTGGAGATCGACCGTCCTGAAGATTTCAGCTCCAACCCCAATCAAACACACCTGAACTATCTAATCAAGGTGTTCAGGTTTGCTTGATAATTACAGACAGGTGTGCTGAAACAGGGTTGGAGCTGCAGTCTGCAGGACGGTCGATCTCCAGGAACAGGGTTGGTGACCACTGCTGTAGGACCTTGTGAAGGTGTTAAGTGTAGCCCAACCCACAGCTCTGCAGATGTCTGCCAGAGAGGCGCCTCTGCTAGTGGGCACGGGCGATCTTAGGACAGGTACGCCGTAGTGGCAGCGTCCATGATCCAGTGCTCCAATCTCTGTTTGAGACAGCCCTCCCCTTCTGCTGATCTCCAAAACAGACAAAGAGCTGCTCAGAGCTCCTGCGGCTCTGCGTGCGGTCCAAGTAGAGGCGCAATGCGCATACTGGACACAACACGGATGGGATTGGGTCTTCCTCCCCGGTGGGGAGCGCCTGTAAGTTCACCACCTGGTGTCTAGGGGGAGTGGTGGGAACTTTGGGCACGTAGCCGGGCCGGGGTCTCAGGATAGCGTGAGAATCACAGGGCCCGAGTTCTAGGCAATCTGTGGACACGGAGGTCCGCTACCCTCTTGAGCGCCACTGGAGAGCCGTCTTCATCGTGAGGTGAGAAAGAGCGGCATCTCCAAGGGGCTCCAGGACCGCATCAAGGTCGCAAGAGGGTATGGAGCGCGGGTGAGGCGGTAGCCTTCCCGCACCCCTTAGGAACCAATTGATCAGGTTGTGCTGTCCTAGAGACTTACCAGTAACTGGGTCGTGATGAGCAGCAATAGCGGCTACATACACGTTCAGTGTGGAAGGGGAGAGATTACTCTCGAGTCTCTGGAAGGACAGCACGTTCCCAATCGAGCAACTCCGCAGGTCTTCTCTTCGAGAAGAGCACCAGGATGAGAAGAGGCACCACTTACAGGCGTATAGCCGCCTAGTGGCCAGGGCCCTAGCCTGAGTGATGGTCTTAACCGCCGCAGGGGGTAGGCCACTTAGGATCTCCTCGTCCCGTCCTGGGGTCAGACATGGAGGTTCCAGAGGTCTGGCCTGGGATGCCATAACGTGCCCTTCCCCTGGGAAAGCAGGTCCTTTGTTAGGGGAATCGGCCAGGGGGGAGCTGTCGTCAAGAGCAGTAGCTCCGAGAACCAAGTCCGGTTGCGCCAGTATGGCGCAACTAGTACACTTAAATGCTCCTCTTCCCTGACCTTGCACAGGGTCTGTGCAATGAGGCTCACTGGGGGGAAGGCGTACTTCCGCTTGTCCCACGTCCAGCTGTGTGCTAGAGCATCCGTGCCGAGGGGGACCTAGGATGGGAAGTACCATAGCGGGCAATGGGTGGTGTCCAGGGAGGTGAACAGGTCTACCTGAGCCCGCTCGAACTGTACCCAATGAGCTGGACTGCGTGGGGGTGGAGTCGCCACTCTCTGCGAGGCGTCAACTGACGAGAGAGCGCATCGGCTGTCTGGTTGAGGTCGCCTGGGATATGTGTGGCTCACAGGGATCTGCTCACCTGTGGACTCCACAGGAGGAGGCATCGGGCGAGTCGTGTTAGCTGCCGTGAGCGAACGCCACCCTGGCGGTTGATATACGCTATGGCAGTTGTGCTGTCCGACCAGATCAGAACGTGCTTGTCCTGCACGAGAGGTTGTAGCCCCTTCAGTGCTTGTAGCACATCCAACAACTCTAGGCAGTTGATATGCCTGCGCAGGCGGGGGCCCGTCCATCGCCCCGACACTGCGTGCCCGTTGCACACGGCACCCCAACCCTGCAGGGAGGCATCTGTCTTCACCACGACGCGCCTCGTGACCTGCCCGAGAGGGACCCCCATCCGTAGAAAGGTCATTGAAGACCAAAGGGTTAGGGTGCGTCGGCAGAGAGGCATAATCACCTGCTGCCTGTGTGCCACGCTCTCCAGGGAACTCGACTCTGTAGCCAGTGTTGGAGCGGTCTCATGTGCATCAACCCGTGGGGTATCACCACCACCGAGGATGCCATGTGCCCAGGAGCCTCTGAAATTGTTTCAGGGGGCCCGCTGACTGCTTGAAATATTCCAGGCAGTTCAACACTGACTGGGCGCGCTCTGTAGTCAGTCGTGCTGTAATGGAGACAGAGTTGAGTTCCATACCAAGAAAGAGGATGGTCTGCACAGGGGAGAGCTTGCTCTTTTCTCGGTTGACATGTGGTCCCAATCGATCTAGGTGCCGAAACACTAGGTCCCTGTGTGTATATAACAGATCTTGCGAGTGTGTCAAAATGAGCCAGTCGTCGAGATGGTTTAGTACCCGCACACCTCTCTCCCTGAGGGGAGTGAGGGCGGCTTCCACGATCTTAGTGAAGACTCGTGGGGACAGGGACAGACCAAAAGGGAGGACTCTGTACTAATATGCCCTACCCTCGAAAGCGAACCGTAGGAACGGGCGATGACAAGGGAAAATCGAGACATGAAAGTAAGCGTCCTTCAGGTCGATTGCCATGAACCAATCTTGACATCTGATAGATGCCAGGATGCGCTTCTGTGTGAGCATCCATAATGGCAGCTTGAGTAGGTGCCTGTTCAGGGTACGCAGATCTAGCAACCCCCTTTTTCGGGACGATGAAGTACGGGCTGTAAAACCCGTTGAACATCTCGGCTAGAGGGACGAGCACGATCGCTTGCTCTCCAGAGGGGTGGCGACCTCGGCCCAAAGCACGGAAGCATCCTTGCCTCTGACCGAGGTTTGAGAGGATGCCCCAAAACTTGGGCGGGCGATTGGGGAGTTGGACCGCGTAGCCGAGACGGATCATATCCTGTAGTCACCGTGATGGTTTGGGAAGCTCTTGTCAGGCTCCCAGGGACCGAGACAGGGAGGCTAGGGGTACATTCTGCTTCATCGACCTCCCGGGGGGTGGTTCAATGGCTGGCAGTGTGGATCCCTCGCCGTGGGGGGGCCCCCGGAGATTGGCTCTGCTGTTTTACCTGCCTGGCGATGAAGTAGCACAACGCACCATCGATTGAGAGTGCTTAGGCTGATGATTATCCTCGACATTGGGTCTCGCCTCAACGTTGAGTTGCCGAACACCGTCGTGTAGAGGGTGAGAGCGGCTGTGATAATACCCAGACGATGATGTAGCACAACGCACCGTCGATTGAGAGTGCTTAGGTTGCTGATTATCCTCGACATTGGGTCTCGCCGTGATGCAACGTCGAGTTGCTGAACACCGTCGTGTAGAGGGTGAGAGCGGTTGTGATAAACACCCAGAGAGAGAGAAAACTCTTAGAAGTGGGCTGTTAGGACGGGGCAGGAACCGTTTTGGATTGACCAACCAGCGATGGAATGGCTGGGGTCGGGCCCGAAGGTATTCTCGAACTACCTGGGGTCTTCCCATGAGGGCCGCTTCGGCTTCCGGGCTGAAGGGCTGGGGGTCTCCTCTTCGATGTCTTCTTCCGGGGGGCCGCCTGAGTGGGGGGCACCGAAACCAGAAGGCGTCGAAGAGGACCAGGGCTGCTGGGAAGCAGATGGTGCACCGGATCTCGACGGCCAGAGGGCGGCCGAATTGTAGCGGGGGAGGATATGCTTGATATCCTCTGTCTGCTTCTTTACTGTCGAGAACTGCGGCTCGACAGTATCACCAAACAGCCCCCCCTTGCGAGATGGGTGCGTCGACAAAGCGGACTTTCTCGGCATTACTCATCTGTGCAAGGTTCAGCAAGAGGTGTCTCTCCTGGACCACAAGTGTGGACATCACCTGACCCAGGGCCCGCGCGGTCACCTTGGTGGCCATAGCGTGGAGAGAGGGGACAGCTTGGCCCGCAGCAGAGTACGCTCTCGACACCTAAGATGCCGAAAAAACCTACATGCTTTGGACGGGAGTCTAGGTCGAGCCCCTGGGGGACATCGACGTATCCTCTAGCTGCCCCACCATCGAGGGAAGAAAGGGCGATGGAACTAGTTGATGTGCACGCGCCGAAAGGGGGCGTTCCAGGTCATACTAAGTTCCTTATGCACTTCCGGGAAAACACGGCACTGGGGGCAAGTGCGGCTTGGAGCCGCTCTCAAACCTGAGGTACCATGTATCCAGCCGCGAGCGTTGGGAGAGGCAGTGCGGTGCACTGCAACCCAATGCCGGCGGCCTGGGAAAGCATGGCTGACATTTCGATGTCCGCTTCTTCCTGGGCTCGACCCCCCGAGGGAGGGAGCTCCAAGAAATCGTTGGAGTCAGATGCCAGTAAGTCACCATCCGATGCTGCAACGGACATCTCATCATCACGCACCGTTTCCGAATACGTGGTTGAGGAACAAGACAGTGGGACCGTCTCATGGGAAACGGTCAGACGAGCGAGACGAGGTGCGAACGGTCCGCGAGCCGGTGGCTGATGGATTAGCGCTC
The DNA here is from genome assembly GCF_024868665.1 of Triplophysa rosa. NCBI lineage: Eukaryota > Metazoa > Chordata > Actinopteri > Cypriniformes > Nemacheilidae > Triplophysa > Triplophysa rosa. The sequence goes on along the minus strand of NC_079896.1, from coordinate 12,926,761 downwards.
ACAGTAAACCTCATATCACCCTCGCTGCTCGCCGTAGGGGATGGCAGGGCCATAGCCACTGCTGTCATGGAACACAGCCACCCGTGATGCAACATATGAATCGTCAACCGCCCGCAGTGCGGGCAGGACGTATCCACAAGGGCTGCCCCAGCGTACTGGAAGCAGACGTTGTGTCCGTCCTCCTTCTCGATGAGTGTGTTGCACCCACGAGAACAGCGGGACATGCCACGCTGGAGAAATTTGCTCTTTAAGAAGTCTCGAACACCTCTGGAACCGCCGAGATGCCCAGGGGAAGTCTGTTGATCATGAGCGAAGGCTCCGAAGAACAAAAGGTGAATGAATGCAGCACGCCGTCTCCCTTTTATACCCGGATATCCGGGGGCGTAGTCCAGCATGCAAATTTCATTCACCAATTTCATTCCAAGTCGGAAGCGATTGGTTCTCAAGGACGAACCCCATCTGTCGGCTCAAAACAACATCGAGAGACCAACAGAAAGGGAACTGAGCACCCATATACAACAACGTTGTAACCCGTTGATTAAAACGGTGATGTCTGTGTTTTTGTGATGACGGACAAAAAGCACATTTGCGCACATTTGCACACATTCGCTGGTCAAAAACCTTGTAACGTTAACTGCATTTGAGTTTGACGCAAAGCCACTGAGTGATCCACGTCACCTTGGTAAAATATATCTATAAAATTTCTTTTTTAAGCTATGATTGATGATACACTTAATTTATTAATAAATCGTATGGTTGCATGGTTAATTCATGTTCACGCTGTAAAAACTTGGATTTGGAAGCAGCTTGAAACCAGCTTTTTTATATTTAATCAAAACTTGTAATATGTACAATTTCACCATGTGATGGGTTTTCCCAGATGGCATCACATTTTCAGAATAACGCTTTAAAAATATTTAACGCAACACTACAGCGGTGCCTCCTGAAGTATACATGGGCTAAAGGCTGCGTCACTGATCTCTGTCAGAATGTGTCAGACAGCACGCCAGTATTACGTTCTCCTTCGTACTTGAATGAACAAAAAAGCTTAAAATGACTTAAAGCACATTTTGTTTAGTATTTTTTGTAAGCACAAAGCAAATTGGGGAACGTGTCAGATCTGCGCAGAGCGTCAGCTCTTAAAGGGGCCGCATTCTTAAACTTGCTGCTGTGACTCCTGTCACTAATGATAATCTAAGAACAAAGGAAAAGAAGAAACAATGTTTTTTGTAGCTTTAATGAGTATTCTTCTGTGTTTAATTTATAATTTAGCAAGACTGTTAAGTGTTTTAGAACTTCATTCAATTTCTTTATATTTTCTACCTGTTAGATTCTCTGTTATTAACAGTAAGTAAATCTAAAGCTTTTAAGACTATTATTTTGTTTGATTTCATTTGTCATTAAAAGTGACCATGGGGGGGAAAAGTGCCCTTTTTCAGTTTCAGCACATGCCCCTCAAAGGTTCTGTGCACGGCCCTGCACACACACACGCACACGCACGCACACAAACACAGTGTCCTTGAAATAACTGATGAAGAACCAATGAATCACACTATAGTTAAAAACTTATTCAGCTGCATTGGCAAGATACAATCTCAACAGCAGCACCCCAGCTACAGCGGAGCCACTGATTAACACACCATCTATTAAATTATATCCCTCACATGAGCCACAAATAACATTTGTCATTTTTATGATGCCGAACTCATTATGTTAAACTTGGCCTGCTTTAGACGCAAGCATGACCGTTGGGGGAGGGATTCTGACATTCATGGCATGCTCATCTGTTTTCTCGAGAAATGTAGGACAAAGTTTGATGTTTTTAATTACATATTTTAAGAAATCATGCTGATTTTATCTTCATTTGAGGTGTTTTTTTTCTGTTCTCTTTATCAAGTTTTTGCTAGTTTAGTTACTAACAGGCATATCTATTCCACTTAATCCTTAGAAAAAAGGCAACTTGTGTTGTGTAATTGTGAATGATGTTACAAAGCTGGTTGAGTTTACATATATAAAGAAATGCACAGACATGAAAAATTGAACCAGTATGAAATGATTTTATGTTTTCTGAAGTTATATGAGTGAATAGTTTATGGTTGCCGGGGACAATTATACAGTTTAGCAGTTATTACAAAATACACTGTAAAAACAACTACTAGGATTTACTTAATTTTTGTGTTAATTTGCAAGTTTTGCTAGTAAATTTTACTAAAGTTTTTTCACACCGTTTTTTTAAATAAATTTAAATAAAAAAAATTGCACACAGCTTTTTTTTTAGTAAAATCTGAATAAAGTATTCCAGAAAGGCAGGTAATAACTTTGATTATTACACCCTTTATGTTTTAAAATTAGTAATAATATTACATTAGAAATGAGACAAAATATATACTTTATAAAGAGTAAACTTTATTCCGTTTCTTCGTATTGCCCCCTGCACATTCACCCCCTCATTATCTAATCATTTTAACACATTTCATAAATAGAGATCTGGTGATTATTTGGGGGTGGACTGTACAGAATAAACCTTCAAAACTGAATATTACAAAAAAAGATGGGTCACACATGTGGATTGTGGGTTAAATATGTACAACATACAATAGAAGAGGAAAAAAGCAATTAAAGAATAATGAGCATCTACTGACACAGAGCAACCTGTTAAAATGGCATGTTATCAGCACACACAGAATATTTTAAAGAGATTTATAAATATATTTAGACGGTTTGCAAGCATGACTTAAGTATACAGCATTACTCCCTAACCAGACAGGCCCGTGAAACAGAGTAAGTGCTAATAATGATCGTTGGTAAAGAAACGTCTTGAACAAAATCAAATACAATCTCTATATGCAAACGATATCATGCGGTCTCTACGTCAAGAAAAATCTGTAATGGCGCTGTACAAGAGGATATAATACAAATTAATTACAACAAATAAGACTCTGAGAAATATGGGTGATTATTATATTAGAGGAGAACCTGAGACAAGTTGTGTATCGATGTCAACGTACAATCCTCTCAAATGCAGCGTTTTCATTCACTGAAAGTAACCTTCACCTCCTATGGTGAAGGAAATAAAATGCAATGCGTCTCAAATATGGGCCACACTGTTTACATAAGGCCTACAATAATATCTTAATAAAACAATGACTCAAGCGTTCCTAAAGAAGGAGGGGATCACTCACTTGAAAATCATACGATTGTTGACTACACATACACTAACAAAAAGCGACAAATCTGAAACACAATGTCAGAATTGTTTGTCTACTGATGTTTATGATGGCATGATGGAAATCCTCTGCAGGCCCTGATTCAGATATTCCACATATTCCAGATAAGTGTACAATCTTATCTTACATGTACCGTAGCACTTTACATGATGATTGCAAAAAGTGGCATATAATCATATCAACCCAAGGCAGATGGAAATCACGTTCCAAAAGCATATCATAACATGATTATATAAAAACTTTGTCTAAATAAGATCAAAACAGCAAAGTGTAAAGTTTAGAACAGCTGATGTAGAAGATGTAATTCCACCTACATTTCTCTCTATATTGCGCTTCCACATTCTTCTTTAATAACATTATAATATCATAATATAATATTCTTTTAATATCAATCTCCTGCGCTCCAAACAAACAAACAAACAAAGGTTTATTGGCATGAAACATTCGCAAACAGCATCCTTCAATCGGGATAACATACAGCAATCCATGACTTCATATCCAGATTGTACGATTTAAAAACAGTGCATCATGCGGAAGTCCCGTGGCTTCAAAAAATTCAATACCTATATACAGAAAGAGTCTTTAGAAAATTGATTTGTGTGTTTGTGAATGGGAATGTTTGAGTATGTCGTGTGGGCATGGGCTTGTGATGAGATAGCCCCTTTTAGTGCAGGTACTATTTCCTCTGAACCCCTGGAAGGGTTTAAATGTAGAAAAACCTTGATATATATATATATATATATATATATATATATATACATATATATATATATGGCGTATAAGTACGTCCATTAGTCGGAGCAAAAAAGTCTCCATTTTCCACTTGGCAACATGAAAAATAACTGCGAAGGGGGAAAGCCCATTGACATCTGAAGCCTAATTCACATAGTACAGCCAGTAGATCAAGTTGAAAAGGGAGAACGCGGCGGGAAATATTATCCGTGACCATCGATCGATGGAGTTCACGTCCGTGAGGTCAGGAATTTTGATTTTGAGCTGCGAAGAACGTCTGCGCAGCCGCGGCTTCTTCAGCTGCGCGTTCCTGTCCAGACTGTGGCGTGCCGTTTCGGGCCGTGCTGTGCTCTGCTTTCGATATTGGATCCCTGAGTTATCAAACACCATTGAAGTGGAGTTTCGGGCCTCGCTGACGCTGGTGGTGATCTCGTTCCCGGCCACCTCGTTGTGGATCTCAAGGGTGGTCAGAAGGATATTTCCCTGGGAGTCCACCTGCAAGCACAGGTAATCCAGGTCACTGCACGTATCTACAAAACTAAGATTTGTGTATTCATCTCTAATAACTGTTATTACATTTAAGTATATACACTTTTAAAGTACACAATCATTTTAATTTCTAATACTATAAAAATCAAATCCATCAGAAATGAAACTTGCAAATGCAGTAACAATATGAAAATGTCACTTGGAAGAATATAATATGAAGGTTTTTCAGTAATCTTAAATTGTTGGATTGAATCATCCTCCATTTCCTGTTTGATTGCAAAACACAAAAATAAAATTATATTCTTATAAATGGTTGTATGCTGTTAATAAGCTGAATTGATGCTAATCAGAATCAGAAGAGCTTTATTGCCAAGTGTGCTTGCACACACAAGGAATTTTCTTTGGTGTTGGAAACTTCTAGTACAGACATTCAACACAATGACAATACAATATACTAAGATTTACAGTCTAAAAGAGTCTCAAATATGCATATACTTTGTATAAAATAAAGACTATTTTACAGAAAATGGGGGATAATAACATATAAGAGACATTGTACAGGGTAGTATATAGTAGAATATACATAATGTGGGGACTTCTGGGAACACTTGAGTAAAAAAACAAATTACTGAACTTTAACTTTTTAAAATAAATTCGTTACAATGTTTGTTTAACAGTTTGACAGTTATAAAGAATAAATTCAAAATCGATAAAAAACCCTTACACTAAATAATCGGTATTTCTCTAAACAACATCCACATTCAATATTCAGGTTATTTCTCAGGAGAAAGTAACTCTATCAGATTAATTGTCTATTTACTATTACCTCTCTCGCTGCCCCACCATCAGGAGTCTCTGCAGTAATAAATAATTCAGAAATACATTCTAGCAGAAATATCATTACAGCTCTACCCCGAGTCATAATCTGGATCAGTGTTTGTGATAGTATCAAACAACAGAACATAGGCATGGCGTATTGTCGTATGAGATGAAGTGTACTGAACCAGAATGGTCCTCTCAGTGAAGGACGTACGAAATAGAAATTATGGTAATGTTGCTTGCGACTCACACAATCATGAAATGAAAACAAATATAGACAAATATAATATAGCTTCACCAAAGCACACAACTTGATAAACAGCCTTATGTATGTTTTCCGCACAACAGTGTCGCTAGATTGAAAAGTTGAAGAATTTCTGAAGGTATTTTTATAAAAACTGGCATGATTACATACACTCACCCCTCGTGAATGACGATGGCCTTGTACCTGATTGGATTGTTTAACGGCTGATGGCTTGCAGTTCCCTCCATCTTGAACAGGCTGGTCAGAAAGAGCACAAAAAAAAAAAATTCTAGATTTTTCTTTTGATTAAAAGGACAGATCGCACATTCTTCACAACATTTCTGATTTCCAATCATTGCTGCTTAAATGAACAGTTAACTCCCCCCAAAAATTGTTCAAATCTTTTTGCGGTTTATAAAATCATTTTGAAGAACCCTTACACAGCTTTCACAAAAATTCCTTTAAACAGAAATACAAAAGTATTGGGACGCATTAGAAGAAGGAAAGACAATACTTTTGTCCCTATAGTGCAGTCATTCTCAAAGTTTTTTGTTGTAAGGCCCTCTTTGTGTAGAGTGCATTGTTTGCGGCCCAAAATAAAAACGTAGAATCTTAAATTTAGAATTTTAATTAAACCAACACCATATTCAGTTATACAATGCTTGAACATCAGTACTTTTGCTTGGTGATCTTATTTTTCCAACGTTTAATTGCATAAAATCTATGATAAATTTCTATATTTCATATAATGCCACAAAATATGTGGCCCCACCGGGATCCATCTTGGCCCAACCCCCCCCCAGATTCAGAACCACTGCTATAGTGTATGTTGGTTAATATGCTTCATAATAGGGATTATTTGAATTATTAGAATGCCAAAAAATTTTTTTTTGCTGGAAAACAACAAAATTTGCAACTAGTTGTACAGTACGTAAAAATGTGTAAAAAAAGTTACAGTAAGAGTGAATTTGTTTTGTTATTAAAACTTGTATGTGTATGGGTCAAAGACTTGAAGATGTCCCCATCAAAATATAATTTTTTTCAAAATATATTTTTTAACAACAACAATTTAAAGCAGTATTGCACTTATTGTTTTTATGCTTAAACCCTTTTCGTCTTTGACCCGTATACACTGTGTAAATTAAGGTAACCAGACGTGCCTGTTCCCGGGGACACTGCTTGCACAGGATTTCGGTTGCATTCTCCAGAGTTCGCGTTTCCGGGATGCAGGAATGCAAAATATGTGTTTGGCACATCATGTGAATCTACGTGCATCATGTCAAAATATGTGTCTCCTGCAGATGTGTTGCTTGGGTTTATGATAAAAGAGATGCTTGCGTTTGCTAGATGCTCGCTTAGTCTCATGTGTAATCAGAGTTAAGTGTTACGTGCGTGTCTTGCGAGCAGTGTTGGGTGTAACTAGTTACTAAGTAATTAGTTGCTGTAATTTAATTACTTTTCCCTTGAAAAGTAAAGTAAGGTTTTACTCTTATTTTCTGTAATTTTATTCTGTAATTTTAAAGTTACTTCTGATGTAATTGAACTATTTACAATAGTGGAATTGACATCAAAATTCAAAGTCTAACTTTAAAATGCATTTTAAAAAATGCAGTTTTATATTATTTATTTGAATGAATTAAAAGGGCCGTTTCATGTCTATCCTTGAATCACTTAACTAATCGAGGTTGATATAGGATATAGAAAGTAATTAGTAATAAGTAATTAAATACTTTTTGGAGAGAGTAATTTGTACAGTAATCTAATTACACTATTGAATATGTAATTAGTAACTAGTAATTAATTACTTTTTCAGCACGTATTTTGACATGATGCGCGACGCACATAAGTTCACATGACGTGTCAAACACATACAGTATTCCTGCATCCCGGAAACGCGACCTCAGGAGGACGCAGCCGAAATCCTGTGCAGGCAGTGTCCCCGGGAACAGGCATGTCTGGTCACCTTAGTGTAAATAACCTTTTGCCTTTGTGTATATTGTGTAGCTATAGTGTATATTTTTCACTTCATTCATGCCTTTCTTTGGACCACAATCTACAGCAGCACGACAATAGATAATTACTTTTACCTTGTTGCCGTCGTATTTGTTGCGGTCATTATTGGCTTTTTCAGCTTTCTCAGCCAGTTTCTTTTGCATCTGAGGGCCTCGGCCAAAGAAAATGTAGTTGACAAAAGCATATTCCAGCAGAGCCAAGAAGACAAAGACGAAGCAGCCCATCAGATACATGTCTATGGCCTTGACGTATGGGATCTTTGGAAGTGTTTCCCTCAGGTGGGTGTTGATGGTGGTCATGGTCAGCACAGTGGTGATACCTGTGGAATTGTATGCAATGTATTTTAACGTTGTGCAATTTAGAATAACAAAAACGGAATAAAAGCATACAGAAAATACTGCACACATGACCAATGACCAATAGGATAACAATGATTTCTATAAACTATTTGCAATACATTGAAGTATAGTCCAGCATTTCTATTCAACCTTGATAATATAATAGTGTAGGCATAGCAGTGATCAAAAATATACCTGTTCATATTGACTATAATGAGCTTTTGACATAGCTCCATAAAGTACTTTCTATAAGCCAACTTTAAACTTACACAGAAAGTCAGAGTTAATTCGACCAAGTGTAACTCATTCCAAAGTACGAGCTTATGGAAGGGAGAACACACTGACACTGAAAATTCAGGAAGAGACTCAGCCAGGGATGAAAGCGCTCTCCTCTGACACCTCTGTTCTGCCGCCCACCACAAATCTGGACTCTGAGAATGTTTAAAATGCCAGATCTGAGCGCTGCTTACTAAACTGAATTATACAAAAACAACACTGTCGAATCTAGATATGAATAATCCACTTATGATGGCAGAATCACAGTAAACTACATCATTCATTTCAATATCAAATAAAATGCTGTTTTATCCGATAGCCGACTGCCTCTAAACCTATAATGCTAAAAAGGAATTTTTGTATATTATGCATTATGTGAAGACCGACCCAATTAGTTGATAATATTCCATTCATTTGTACTGAAGCCAGGTCTGAGACAGTGGGAAAAACATAAAGTATATAAAACAGCATGACTGATCAACAAACTTGGCCACAGCACACTTGCAGAACTGTTCCTGGCATCTTCCCCTTTCCTCGCTATCCCAAATGTTCGCTTTCCTCCTCAAATGTCAAATTCAAATTTAATAGTCTTATATTATAGATTGCATTATATAAGCTGAATATTTGACAGCTTGTGCATTTTCGTTTGGATTCTACGCTGTGATACCCTATGCTGTTTATACTGTGAGTCAATCCTGAGTCACTGGCGTCTGAGTTCAAAGAGGAGCAATATTCCAACTGGTCAAACACCCACTCTGAAATGTACAAAAACACACACACGCAGAGAAGATAACGCAAACATACTGCTCAAACTCCCACTCTAGAAACGTCGCCATTGTTTCTCCAAACTTTTCTTAACACCAGCAATCTGCCATTATTTAAAGTGTTGGTATCCACAAACGTGTTGGCATTTGGGAAATAATGGCAGTCGACATCAAATAAAGTTGTGAAGTGACACGTTATTATGTAACTTGTCACTTTCAAGAAGGTTTCTTCATAAATGGCCTTTGTGGAAAATGCAATTAGGTCTACTATGAAAAATACACAAACAATGCCATATTGTCCAGTATGAAATGAGTTTTTGGCCTAACTGTCTAATTTCAATTGAATACAAGCGAAACATGTTGTTGCTTTAGCATTGAAAAGTGTTCAAAGACTGGAATTTTATAGGGATGGCCAGGGATTCAGAGGTGCAAATTTATATATACTAGTGGTGTAATGGTTCTCGGTAAAAAATTGAACCACACGGTTCTCCACCAACGGTTCGGCACTGTCGTCAGATTTAAGATGAGCCACGGTCCACCGCGGCTCATCTTAAATCTGACGATGCATTTATAATGTGGTTCGTTAAAAATTATAATGCGGAAAACAGACAAAGTTCAGCTAATGTATATGTTTGTCGATGGATACACATTTAATACCTACAACAAATCAAATAACGTAGACAAATTTCAATAGGATTGACGTATGCTGTACAGTCATTTATGCTTTCATCACCCGGGTGTTGTGAGCGCGCGAGTGCAGATGAGACATGAAGAGCACATGTTGCTGTTTAAACTACACTCATTCAAGCCTTGTCAATTTAAACATTTAAGTGCAAGATGATGCACAAGAAAACTCGCTTGCGTGGTGTGAGAAGATCCGAAGCGTGCATAAGGAAAGTCTCAGACATGGCGCAAATATTGAGTTGTCTTTGAAGCGCTTAAATGGACAAATTCACACACGAAGTAGGTCAACATGCCCCTCTTGTCGAGTATCTTAACAAACATAGTAGGTTATGTCTTAAGTGAACGGACGAAACAGACGAAAAACAACGCATGTGTACAGTATCAGTGTACTGGATCGGTTTCATTCCTCTTAAAGCGACAGCAGCATATTCCTGCTGTCTGTTCAAAGTCAAGGAAATCACTCACTGCTTGTGACTCAATAGCTTCTGTAACTTCAATTATGATTCATCTTTATTTAATTTGTACATATGCAATGTTATGTTTTATTTGATTACTTTAATCCACTTCTACCTTAAAAGGTATATATACAGTATCTTATTTTATTTTCTGCTTTGCTCTTTTGTTTTATTGGTGCTGTTACTTGTAGCTTGATTATTTGTTCTTATTTTTATTTGTCAGTAGTCCCTTTTCCCTGAACATAGCACAAACCGAACCGAACCGAAACCGTGACACAAACCGAACCGTGAGTAATTTGAACCGTTACACCCCTACTATATACTGTACATATAAATATAGATCCGTGGAAAAGAATAAGATGCCTTTCCAAATTTTCCTTTAATCAGCATTTCTAGATGTATTGTGACCATTCCATTCTAGTGTCTGTTGAATTTCAACAAAATCAAACTTCAGGATCATTTCCCTAAACACATACCTATAAATAGTAAATTTAAATATCAGAAAAACTGCCTCTGAAAGGGTCTCTTAATTTTTTCCGGCTGTACAGTATATCCTGATCAAGCCTGATCTTAGCTTAGATCTTCACAACTAAAGCTGCGGAGCGTAACGTTGGGTTTTTCCTCTAATTAAAGTGTAATAAGAGCAGGGCAGGGGGCTTTACAGGGGACCATGTCTCCGTCACATTCGCACTCTCGTAGGAATGTCATTACCTCCTTAACAAGAAAGAGGTCTCGTCTGCTGACTGCAAAGCGGGAATGTCCTACTTTCCACCCCGAGCAGCACTGCATTAACATTTAAAGTTACATTTAACACAAATCCTGGAATTACAATCCAGGCACTTTGCGACCATGACTTTAAATGCCCAGAACATCTCAGACAGTGGATTTCAAAAGAATGTACAAGCTTTTCAGTCTCCTGACTATTTAAATGGCCTTTAATAATTTAATGTGGGTGTTCACCCTAATGCTACAGTGAACAGGTTTCCAAAGCGAGCAAAGTGATTTCTGTCCGACACTATGATGTGAACACATATTTTCTTTGACGTAATGCATATGCATATGCTATTCAATCAATGTTTTATGTTTATGGGTTTTTCATGGGACACTATAGGGAGGCAGGAAGTAAAGGGGCACTAGAAGTCTAAGATGGCCAGTGCAAGCTGGTAGAACATATTGGACCAGCAAAAACCCAGCTAGCAGCAGGTCATATCAGCTTAGGGTGGTCAAGCTGGTCTTTGGAACATGTACTGTATAGCACATCAACCAGCTTGGACCACAGCAACCATCCTGAGCAGTATGTTCCAACATGGACAGAATCCAAACCCTTGACAGGTGAGTTGTCACAGAAATACATAATTGACAATCCAAAATGTACATGTCTAGACTTCAAACCTATTCTCAAGCGGTATTACCAGAGAAGAGTATTACAATGTAGGATATAACATCCATAGAGATTAAAGGAAATGGGATTGTCACTTCACTCCCACAGCGTTTCAGCCATAAAGCCCCGAGTCTCCAGAGTGAAAGAGGACGTGTGTGGGCAGATGGATGCCTGTCCTAGCTTACATAAACTCAAAAGCAGCGTTCTGGTGTGAAGAGGGATGCACATGGAGCATGTTGCATTGATTCGCGTATGACCGTGTCACGCTAATGGAGGATCAAATGCTTCTGCTTTCAGATAGACTTGTCTGTAGTGCACAATGAGGCATGTAGTTTCTTTTTTGGTACATTTTTGAACAACAAAAAAATGCATTTGCTTGTACTTTGAAGCACCCTGACCAGACACATGCAATCGGATGCCATCTTGTAACCATTTTTATGTAAATAATAGACATACTTCTATATTAGACATCGTCTCAGCTTCAGACGTCACGCCTGCGGACCGTTGGCTAAACGTCTGATGCATAAGGCACACTTTTCTGGAAACACTTCAGCATGTTCGAAGTCGTCATCTGGTTGAATTTCACAGGATTTCTGGGAGACGTGCGTGTCGCGTTCTTTAATGGTCCGCCTGGAAACAACAAAGCCGTCTGATCTAAGAAGTAAGCTGTCGTGTTTACAGCGGTTGCCATAAGAATTCATCACGATGGACTAAACGCTTAATTCTCAAAAGTATCCAAGGTGCAAACGATTTATGGCATAAACTTATAATCATTTTGTTGCTGTTAACTTTTGACACGTTTGTGAATGTACACCGCTCTGTTACTGCGGGGACATTTCCACGCCTCTAAACATGACGCGGCACAAAACGAAACGTGATTGGTTTCTTTACCTGTCAGTCATGGGCGGGCCTTGGCCAAAGAAAGCGGCGATAAGTTCCAGACCTTCAGTACACATTGTGTGGCCCAAACTTTACTTCCAGTAGACCTCCGCAAAGAATCAATAACTGTTAAGTCGTTTTAATTTAATACAATTAATATGCAATAAAATATTCATGTAAATAAATTTTACTGTAAATTAAATCTAAACTAAATTGTTAAATTATAACTTCGGGCCCAGATGAAACCGTCTATTGAGATTACTTATAACAAACACTCAAATCAACAATAAAATCTATGAAGTTAAATCACACATAAAGGAACAGAAACTATAATACAATTTATTAAGAAATCAACCTGCACTTCTGCCTAGGGTGACCAGATTATATCCTTTTCCCAAATTGTTTTTTTAATAAATTATATCTTTATCTTTGGAAATATTTGCATCTTTTTGGAATTTAGGGGAACTTAATAAAACACCAGAGGAAGCGTGTTAAACAAAAAAGGCCACAACAACAGTGGCCCATCTCCTACTCCCTGATATTTCTGGTAGAATTAAAGGGGTCATATGGCGCGAATACGTGTTTTTCTGTCTTTGGTGTGTTATAAGCTGCCCATGCATTTATTAGACATGTAAAATTGCAAAAATTAAAGTGTCGGAAGAAAAGATGCATTCTATGTAAAAGTGAATGCTCACCCAGACCTGCCTGAAACGCCTCGTGTAACCACACCCCCACAAATCTACGTCAGTTCGTGGTATGATTTGACTAAGACCGCCCAAATGTATACGCAAGTAAGGTGGGCGTACCTGTCAGTACAATTGCTTTGGAACCTGTTCCAAATATGGTAAGAGGCGTTACATTACCGTCACACGCTTGCAGTATTCGACCAATCACTACACACTGGTTAACTGGCCAATCACAGCACACCTCGCTTTTCAGAGCGATGAGCTTTGTAAAAAATCTGCGCTTTTCAGAGGAGGAGATACAAACATGCACGATATGTGGAAAATACAGCGTTTTTTAACCTTAAATCGTGTATACACCTTGCATTACATCTGAAACAAACGATAATATTCGTTTCAGCCGTGTCATATCACCCCTTTAAGATATGCTTCCTAATAACAGTTGTTCACATACAGACTAGACTGCAAACGTAACTCACTTTCAAAACGCTCTCTGCTCGAGTCATTAAGCAGTCTTTAGATTCTAACAACCTCCAGAGAAAGGATCCACGCGATCGACCACGTCAGCAAAACCATCGAATCGAAAGACGCATCAACGAAACATCATCTACATCATTTGATAGGCTTGCTTCTTGTATCAGTTGATAACTTCCTTTCTGAAATGACTTGAGCCCTTAAGTGTGCTGCAGTAATGCAGAGTGAGATACAGTATGAGGTCGGGCCGGGCCGGATGTGGCTGTAGAGGATGAATGGAGTCAGTGAGGCAGTGAGAGGCGGTGAGACTGGGGCATTTAAGGCTGAGATTCATTTGTGCTGCTGCATACCCTGGGATTGAAATGGAAGTTAAATGTAATTGTTTTCTAGCTGCATTGATCCCTTTGTTTTCAGTTGGCTGCCTAGCTGTGGGAGGACAGCAACAAAAGACAAACAAAGAAAAAAGAGGAACGAAAAGAGAGAGGAAGGATGGAGAGAGTTACATAGTAGAAGGATAGGAGGAGGAGTTCATAAAGCTGCATGGATCACCAGCAGCTGGTGCTTTTAAAGGGAGGGAGAAGCACAGATGCTCCATATCAATGGCCAAATTTGAAGTGTGTACTTTAATTTTTGCAACTGTAATATTGCTTCTAAATGCTGAATCTTAAACACTAAGCAGTTGTACAATTTTCCTTAACTAAAATCTCTAAACGCCCCACATTTTTCACATTTCTACTGTATGTACGTCACTTTTTCAATTGGCTGTTTATTTAAAAAATCCCACCTACTTTAGAGCATGCTTATTCTTGTATAGGGAAGCTAGCTTCCAGACGGTACAAAAACGATTTACAATGACTGAAAGCCCAAATGAGTCAACCAGAGTCCATTTTTTCTAATGCAAATAGCTCTCATGCTGCTTTCTCAGTGAAGTACGGCGTCTGTGTTTACAGTCTCTTACCCAGCATACATTAATCTTTGCACAATTAAAAACAACGCGACAGGTATTTTCAAAGGTTCTCTGGGAATCCTACACACAGACTAATGTACATTAAAACAAAAAATAAACAGTCTGGAAATATTTACACTTCAATTCGCTAAAATATCGAATCACAGTCATACAGAGATAAATGACATTCTCACATTTTTATCCATATTTTCAGGTTAAAAATGGTGCAGCCTTGCAAAGCGATTTCCAACCGGCATGGGGGCAGGTGATATAGATTGTGTGCTTGTGGAAACCCATGAGGCCGCTCCCTCCCTGTGTAAAGCGTTCTAATTTCTCCACTTAACATGGTTAATGAGGACAGTTTTCCTAAAGCAGGTCCACATCCAACACATCATATTCATCTCAGAGAGATGACTAACTGCACCTGGGTGCGTGTGCAAACACACACTCACATGCATAAAACACACGTGTAAAAAAAACATTCAGCTGTCGTTTGTAATCTATGATTTAAAACAAAAACCCAGATGCCACTACTGTACGTGCAAAATAGACCGACTACACACCGGGTTGCTCTGTCCAAAATGGCAAGCGAGTAGGCTGGAAGCAATGAGGCAGAAGTTGGGTTCAGAGGTTTTTAGTGAACTGCCTTGCTGTCAGCTAAATCACATGAGTGAGTGATCTGGAACGCTTTACATAAGCAACAATTCAACATTTCTATACTTTTGTAGTGAATGAAATGTTTTTATTTCAATGTCATTTTCTTGAATCACCATAGCGCATTCTGGGATATGCTTAAGCTTTGGGGCAAATGAGGTATCTTTGAAGAAATAAAAATTCTCTCATAATTTATCACCCTCATGGTGTTAACCTGTATATGACTCTTTTTTCTGTGGAACACAAAAGAAGATATTTTGAGAAATGTCCATACAATGAAAGTCAACGAGGGCCAATGTGTTTCAGTTACCAACGTTCTTCAAAATATCTTGTTCTGCAGAAGAAACATACTTATTCAGGTTTGGAATGTCATGAGGGTGAACACATGTTTGGGTGAACTACCCCTGTAAGATCACCAAGCTCACTAGGTTTTTGGAAAAGAGCTATTGTGTCCCGCTACTCAAAGCAACTGGTGAGATTCTGCAGCCTTTCGGGGCAAACTGAGTCACTCCTCATACTTGAGTAACATCAGAACAATTTGCAGTGGAAAGACGCACACACGCGCACACACGCACACACTCTCTCTCACACACACACACACACACACACACACCCACACACACACACACACACACACACACACATGAGAACTGTCTTTATGAGCCGTAGTGTGTCAAAGGCAATGGGTCTGTGGCTACCTCAGAGCGATGGGTCTTGTTCTTTGTTAAATGATGCATGCGCCCCAACAATATCTGTCTGTGCATGTGTACGAGTGTGTGTTTGTCTGGAGGCGAGATCTGAGAAAAGGTAAACCAAAGGGAAGGAGTGAACTCCGAGGAGGCCTAGAGTGCATCCAGAATGAGTTACAATTCAAATAGAATATTGAATGTTGGCATTGTAGTTACTGGAACATCCAACAATGTACTGTTCAATAAAGCATGCGCTTCTACAGTGAAAG
Source organism: Triplophysa rosa (assembly GCF_024868665.1). NCBI lineage: Eukaryota > Metazoa > Chordata > Actinopteri > Cypriniformes > Nemacheilidae > Triplophysa > Triplophysa rosa. The sequence goes on along the minus strand of NC_079896.1, from coordinate 12,910,745 downwards.
GGAAAGAGGACACGGAAATCTCTGCCCTGTTGCTGTCAGCTGTAAACAGGATAGCCCATGCAGGGTGTGCTATAGAGCATACCTAATGCCACTCTGGCTGCTGAGGCATCATAGTTAATCCAGAAGGATACCCAGGACAGGATTGTGATCAGGATCGAGGGCATGTAGGTCTGTAAAATGAAGTAACCGATGTTTCTCTTCAGCTTGAAGCTCAAAGACAGTCGAGGGTAGGCACCTGGTATAGCAATACGAGCGAAAGAAATAGAAGTGAAAAGAAAGGAGGAAGAGTGAGTGAGTGAGTGATAGCAGATAGGAGAGACAAGAGGGAGAGAGAAGATGGATATTTATTTCCAAGCGCTTGGAGTGATTTTATGACTTTACATCAATAGCATTGGCAGAACAGATAGCTTTAGTTGCTATGGCAACAGGCAAGCATGGACAAAAAAATGCAATTTGTTTGTAGCATAGCCTTGAGGACAAACACCGTAATGAAAAAGAAGAAAAAAGCAAACAGTTAGTAAACATTAAATGTTAAACTGCCATGAAGATACAGGATACATACATGTGACGTGAACACATTTTACATTTTCTAAAGAATATTTAAGTCTTGCTTGTTTGTGAGAAACCAACAACTATAAAGCTAGGGTATCCATGATGAATACCAGAATATTGTACCAGTGTTTTTTTTTGCATTTTGAAAACCCAACACTCTGTTTATTATATTTTAGCCTTTAGATATGACTTACAGGGATAGGTTACCCGAAAATGAAAATTCTGTCATCATTTGCTCACCCTCTTGTCATTTTAAATCTGTATTACTTTCTTCTGCAGAACACAAAAGAAGATTTTTAAAGAACGTTAGTAACTGAACAACGGCAGCAGTACCCATTGACTTGCATTGGTTTTGTATCCATAAAATAGAAGCGAATGGGTACCGCCATTGTTGGTTACCGACATTCTTCAAAATATATTTTGTGTGTGTGTTCTGCGGAAGAAATAAAGTAAAATAAATAAAGTAATATAATAAAATAAAGTAAATAAAGTGATATTTAGGCTATGTAAGGCAGTCAGCCATTATAAATCAGGGTATTTTATACGGCTTAGAACTCGGGTCAGCCAATCAGAATCAAGGACCAGAATTGACCGTTTTATAATTTGTGTTATGCCTTTGTTTTAAAACTTAACATCTAAGTGTGTAGAAATAATTATAGATTTTAAAGCGAACCACATTACATTTAATGTACGGCAATGGACAGCAGGGGCTGGCGATATAACATCACCGCAAAACGCCGCCTAACAACACTGCTGCGATGCAAAAATACACGCGAGTGATCTGACACTGAACCATGGCGCTTTTGTGAAGATAAATCTGTTCTTAGTTATTTATGGAGGTGAAAAAATAAGACTAACAAGCATTCAGCCCAGATAGACACGCACACACCCAACCTATGAATAAATCACACATCCTACTTGCACATAACACAACCTACAGATGCACATTATGAAAGCTGTACACAAATCACACAATCTATTAAAACGTGCTACATAACCTACATGATGAACTTACGCTACCTACACATACTTCAGACTAATTACTTTTACACTTCACACAACCTTCCCACACAACACACACAAACCAGTCACCATCATTCAGTACATGTAGTGCTGTACACACTTACACAGATACAAGCACATGCATCTATCTATGTAATGTACGTGAATGATCCACGCACATCATGGTCAGGTCTGTGTTAATGTGAATTCCTTCTTTAGAAAATAACTCATGGCAGTAGAAAGCCTCATTCTCAGACATCACGCCCATGGACTGCCCACAATCTATTCACTGCCCATCTGATGCATATTGCCAGTGGTGTAAAGTAACAAATTACAAATACTCAAATTACTGTAATTGAGTAGTTTTTTTCAGGAAATGTACTTTTTTAAGTAGTTTAAAAACAGTGTACTTTTACTTGAGTAAATTTTTAGTGCTGTATCGGTACTTTTACTGCGCTATTTTTCCTCATGTTGTCGTCGCTACTTTATATGTTTAATTTTCATGTGATTGGCTAAGGAGAATAATCAGTCCCGTCACGTGACCCCGTCCACTCAAATCGCACATAGAAAACTTGCGTCACACAGATTTCAAGACATCTGCCGCCAATACGCCCTTTTCACATGACGTCACGCATCTTCCGTTCTGCCGCGAAGCAGTGTATCATTACTTCCGCTAGCACTCCAGTTCATAAGGTGGCGGTAATGCACCTATAAGCTGGTTTGCCAACCGCCAGTAAAACTCAAGAAGTTACTTCCGCTAGCGCCTCAGAATGGAGTTTACCAAGTCCCTTGCACATCTGCCACAAATACGGCTAGATGATGTACAACGTCTTGCAGACAAATTTTCGCTAACGACAAGATCAAAGCTAGAGAAAGGATACAAATTCTTCGTTGAACAGTACCTGTTTGATTATGAAGGTAAGTGTTTTGTTTTCTTTTTGTGTTAGCGAAGGTGCTAGAATAAGTACTTGAATACGTGTTCTGTCAGTTTTTTTCCACTGTTGTTAAATTCCAGCGCGACGGCAAAACGGAAGTTCTTCTTCTTCTTGTTTGTTGCAAGACGGATGTTATGATACACTGCTTTTCGAAAAGGCGGAAGTTAAGTGAAGTCATTGTGAAAACGGCCTATTTAGTTTAATCATGGAGGAGGACGAACGTGTGTGGCAGGCAGGGCGCGTATCAAACGGCGGTTTTGCGCACTTGAAAGTCACTGCGGGAAAGGGACACAATACGAAGGCTCTTCGTATTGTGAGAAATATTGATTTCCTGTATCACTCCGTTCGCCAAGTTTCATCCAAACAGCTATTTCATGAGATAAAATTGTCCATCTCTCTCTAAAGTCTCTACATCAAGTACTCTGCCCTTATAAGTGAGTAGGGAACATATGCGATTGGAACGCATGCGAAGCAGTTTCACAAACTGTGCATTACCAGTTATAATGTTGTAAATAATGTTCAGTTTCTTGCACAGTTCGATCGATTTGCTTAAATAAGACGTCATTAATACATCGAAAGAAGCCGCAGGGATTACTTTTATGTTGCCTCTATCTGTATTTTGAACTTTTAAAGACATGAACCTGTGGACTTGCAATTTATGAAAAACCATGGACCACAACTCCAGGTAAAATCTTTATTGTTCTACCTAAGAAATAATGTCACATACATCTTGAATGACTTGAGGTTGAGTAATTGATCAGCCAGTTCCTCTACAGATATGACTGTTAATGCTAATCCAATGCAATTTAGGTTACAAATGTTTAGCATTTTTTGCATGCAGTACTAAAATAAAATAAGTACTATAAGTGATAAATAAGTACTCTTATTTATTAAGTTCTGCATTGTGGGGCCTAGTACACATGATTGAACAGTGTTGGAAGTGCATAAATGGTTTCAACTGGAAAACTGACCTCATTATAGACAGACAGACAGACAGACAGACAGACAGAACAATACATTGAATGGTTATTTTGTCTGAGTTGTATCCAGTTATATGCTTTATCAGTAAGGTAAAGATGTGTTTTGTTAAAAGTAGCTATTTTCTATATAAATCTCCAAATTTGATTATTAATAATTATTCTTAATTCATTAAATAACACCTAAAAAGTAACAAGTAACTAGTACTCTGAGTAGTTTTTGAGAAGAGTAATTTTTACTTTTAATCAATTACTTTTTTAACACCAGTACATTTACTTTTAATTGAGTACAATTTCAGCAATGTAACAGTACTTTTACTTAAGTACAAATTTCCAGTAATCTTTCCACCACTGCATATTGCACACAAAACTGGAAAGTGCTTTCTCGATTTGGCATGCTCTAATCCGATTGGCTGAATTCCAGAAGTGCACGTAGAAATACAGAAATATATCATACATAGCACATAGAAAGACATAGTAAAAAAATACAAAAATACGTGTTTACAAAATACCAGAGGTGGGACCAAGTCATTGCTTTGCAAGTCACAAGTACGTCTCAAGTCTTTGCATGCAAGTCTCGAGTCAAGTCCCGAGTTAAGACAGATAAGTCCAAGTCAAGTCCAAGTCTTCCTCAAGTTTAAACTTCAAGCCTTTAACAAGTCATTAGTTCTCTTTCCCCAAATCAGTTTCACTGTATTAAATAGTATAGTAGATTTATATTAATTTATGTCAGAAAGGCTTTACAATATTTTATATGAGATAATTAAGGGCACTGTGGTAGAAATTTACTTCACACACCTGACTGAAGATATAGCTTGGAGATAATAGCTGTATGGGACACACCAACTATTCTAACCTGTCATGGTTCTGTCCCACCTTGTCTTGCTTTTCTTGACCTAGTGGCAGAACCATGATAGAACCTCTTGTTTTATGTGGAGAGAGTCAGTTTTGGCATTCCATATACTCCCTCTCTCCGGTGTGGCGTCTCTGTTCCCGCCCTTTCGTCTCCTCGTTATTGTTTGTTAATTAGTTCATGTCCTGCACCTGTCCCCTCTTGATTTATCCCCTTTATTATGCCCTTGTGTCTTCTGTCTCGTGCTGGTTCATTGTCGTTTGTCTGGTGAGTGCCTGTTCTGTGTTAGTCTAGTCTAGTGTAGTCATTTGTAGTTCATGTCATGTCATGTTATGTTTATCTTAGTCTTGTTAGGTGTATTTAGTCTTAGTCCTGTCCTGTTGGAGATTCCCCTGTTTTGTTTTGTTACCCCCACGTGGGTCTTTGTTTTGTATTTATATTTTATTAAATGTCTTGTTAACCCCTTATCCGCTGTCTGCGTCTGGGTCCTCTGTACTGTGTCCTTGTTCCCTCACCATTCATGACACTAACCATTCAAATTTGGGTCTGACCTCTATAACTGTAATATTACTGTATACTCAGTTTATATTATAATATTGTCACTGTCCTGCCCTCTTGTTTCTGAATTTCTAGTCGTGTGGCAGGATCGGGACAGAGCCCTTAGGTTTTATGTGAGAAAGCCATGAGTTGTTTACGTTTTTACATCTCATGTGCTTTCTCGTGTCTCGTCACTGGCCCCGCCCCTCTCGTTTCCAGTATTGCTTCCCTGCCGTGTCTAATGTTTCTCACCTGCCCTGTGTCATTATCCCTCGTTTGTGTTCCCTTTAAAATGCCTCATGTTTCATTGTCCTGGGCGCTTCGTTGTGTTTGGTATGTTTTGTGTGACCCCTTGTTCCCGCGTCTCAGTCTTGCCTTGTCCGTGAACATGTTTATATAAGTGAGTTGTTTTAGTGTTCCTTGGTTTCTGTTTTGCCCCATTGCGGGAAGTTTTTCTTTGTCTTTTAAAGCATTTTTGGTTATTGTGTTTGTCCCCCATCGTGGGTTTTTATTTTGTTATTAAAGTCTGTTTTGTTTACCCCCTCCTTCTGTCTGCGCCTGGGTTCTGTCCGCCACCGATCGTGATAAATATACTGTAGAAAATGGAATTTAGGTATTTACAAAGTTATACAATTGTTGTTCTTTTGTCTTGAATAGTATTCAAGGTTTCTAGTAGGAATACTAACATGTTATTTTATCACAAACGGAATGCAATTTTCATTAAACTATACATTGTATAAATTATAACAATAAATAATTTAAATTATAAACGTTTTAATAATAAAATTTAAGAATACAACATAAATCAAAATGTTATTGAACAACATGAAGGTGAATAAATAATGTCAGGATTTTTATTTTTGGGATTAATTTTCATGTTAAATAATGCATTGACTATGAAAAATATTTGAACATCATTTTTGTAAGACTATAGAAAGTAAGAAAATATTTTCTGGCATACTAATGACTGGGCAATGTGTTTTAGTTGTAAGAAATGGTTCACGCTTTTCTTCATGATCTCTTATACCTTTCTCTAACTCGGTGTCCTTCAGTCTGTCTAACTATAAAAATACAAACATATCTTTAAATGTTGTTTAGGCTCCACCTGATTTATGTGTGGTATACACAATTTCTAAATTTCAACACTACATTCTACAATCATGCTTTATGTTAGCTTTTATGTCTGTTAGCTAGTTACAGGCAAAAATACAGAGCTTGTATTCGAGAAATGTGTTATGATCATCAACTAAAAATGTAATGCTGTATGCTTCGGATTGCACAGAATGAGCAAGTGATCGTGAATTATAAGCATGATAGCAACCGTTAGCTAGTTTGAGAGAGCAATTATCTTAGATATTGTGTACATGGAATGCATTTAGGCAGGCTAGCAAACAAGTTGAAATCATCACAAAAATACCTTCTATGAGCTTCTAAATGGCATGTTTCATAAAACAGATTTTGAGTTTGCCGCCTCCCGCTCCGTTTGACGTTCTTCCATTCATGAAACAACTGACCACCTCATGCTTACAAAGGGCTACCACGCATGCGCAGAAATGTGGATTTTCTGATATTTTTGCTTAAACATATGTACATCTATTTTGCGTTTTAAGGTAGACGATCATTTGATGCCAGATTATTAGGGCTAAATCAGGCGGATTTACAACATGCAAGCTCACCCATTTCTCCCAACATGAAAATGAATGGCTGGGACAGGAGCGTGAGGGAGACCTGGGAGGATAGTGAGCTTTATTTTTCCTACACAATTGGATGCGTTTAAGATGAATAAAACGTCTTAAATTTAAGGTTGAAAGGGTTATAATTGCTGCCTCCAAAGAAGTTAAATTATTTTTAAATTTTTGTTTACAGTTTACTAGCACTTGTGTCTAATTTATGCACTAATTGTCCGAAATATGAAATAAACATTATGTGGTTTAAAACACTGAACAGTTTTAATAAATGACAAGCGCCATGGGCGAGGCTTTCTCTTGTACAGTGCCAAACACAGCACGTAGCTCTTACCTGTGTGATCCGCTCCAGAGAACAGCCGACCGTGATCACAACTTTGATTTTTGGTTTTAAAACATAAAAACTTGCCGAGTGTTAGTGTGCATAGTAGGGGTGTAACAGTTCAAATTACTCATGGTTCGGTTTGTGTCATGGTTTGAGGGTCACGTTTCGGTTCGGTTTGTGCTATGTTCAAGGAAAAGGGACTACTGACAAATAAAAATAAGAACAAATAATCAAGCTACAAGTACCAGCACCAATAAAACAACAGAGCAAAGCAGATAATATAATAAGATACTGTGTATACTGTATATCTTTCAAGGTAGAAATGGATTAAAGTAATCAAATAAAACATAACATTGCATATGTACAAATTAAATAAAGATGAATCATAATTGAAGTTACAGAAGCTATCGAGTCACAAGCAGTGAGTGATTTCCTTGACTTTGAACAGACAGCAGGAATATGCTGCTGTCGCTTTAAGAGGAATGAAACCGATCCAGTACACTGATACTGTACACATGTGTTGTTTACCGTCTGTTTCGTCCGTTCACTTAAGACATAACCTACTATGTTTGTTAAGATACTCGACAAGAGGGGCATGTTGACCTACTTTGTGTGTGAATTTGTCCATTTAAGCGCTTCAAAGACAACTCAATATTTGCGCCATGTCTGAGACTTTCCTTATGTGCGCTTCGGATCTTCTCACAGCCGAACCGTTGGTGGAGAACTGTGCGGTTCAATTTTTTACCGAGAACCGTTACACCCCTAGTGCATAGTGTTCAAGTCTAAGTCAAGTCACGAGTCATTGGTGCCCAAGTCTAAAGGCCATTGCACATTGAGTCCGAAATTTGCGTCCAAAATTTCCGCATGTTAAAAAATAAATACGACCTCACGTTGTGTCAATCACATTTACACACTGCCTCCGATATTTTCGTCCGTCATAAAAAACTGGACTGGGTTCGATTTTCTGCATTTTTCGCACCCGTAGCAAGTATTTTGAGAGGAGTTTTGACAATTCAGAGACACCGTACAAACGAGTGTCAAATACGAAAAAACGCATACGAAAATTTCGGACTGTATGTGCAAAGACCTTAAGTCAAGTCGCAACTCTTCTCTGATTTTGTTGAGTCGAGTCGCAAGTCATCAAAGCTTAAGAAGAAGTGTTCATTATCCACTCCCATTGTAAACAAGAAATACAAAACAATTTTACAAAAACTGTATTTTGGTTCTGAAGAACAAAGAAAGTCGTTATATGCTTGAATGGAATGAGGGTGAGTAAATAATGACAGAAATGTTTGAAATAAGCATGAAATAAGCCTTATGGAATATACATTTCCATAAGCAGAACTGTATGTATAGGTCTGACTACAAGTTAGTAGCAGTAAGGTAGCTACATCCTCTTCAAAAATAAACCTACTATTCCCATGATCCCTTTACTGTGTGCAGAAGACAGCCAGTTCTTTCTGTGTCATTAATTCAGGATGGAAAAAATCATTACCAGCGCTGCCTTCATGAGTGCCTTTGTTCAAGAAGAGAATAATTTATACAGTGGCTCTTCTACCTCATGAATATGTGATGTTTGTATCAAGTGCCTCTTTTTTATGTCTGACTCTATCTCTCAAACTCTCCCCTCTTCTATCTCTGTTATTCTCTTTAGAAGCTTGAGGAAATAGACAGATAATTGCTTCACCATTATTACGGGCCTGTTCTATCACGAGGAGAAAATGCATTTGATGCAAAGGCCGCAATTAGGCAGCTTTTCAAATGAGCTTATCACTCTCACTCTTTCTGCATTGGCAGAAAACAGAACAAACAGAAGAACTGCGCAAAAACAACCATTATCTGCAGTGTTCACAGATTTGACAAATTTTGTAAAAAAAAATTTTTTTACGGTATTTTACAGATTTTTCACGTATTATTAAAATACGGTCAAAATAACGTAAACTTACAGAAAAGACCAAACATTTACAAGAAAAATGCGGAAAACATCCAATTTTACAGGAAAATACCTCTTATTTTACGGTTTATTTCTGGCACCCCAGCTGCCAGAAAATTTCCGTGTTTTTTACATTACATTAGAATTTTATTCATAAAAATGCCACTAAGATGTAAAGCAGGCATTTGCAACTTAGTAATTTATTACGACCACAGAAAAATGGGTTGTGAAAGGTTGATGAGATACAATCTTGGTATGGTAAGTAAGAGTAATATGTTTAAATTGGTATATTTTACTCATAACTATGTTTATGTTTAACTATGTTTAGTTGCTCACAATTAATGTAATGTCGTGTGTGGACCTTTTCATGTGTTCAAATCTGTTACTAACTACGCATGTAATACACAATAATTGTTCATTCAGTTTCACCAATTTTCTGAATGTTACTGTATTTACTTATTTAATTGCATTTGTGTTATATCGGCCTCTTATCGGCCAATCAGCCACAATGCTTTCTTAATATCAGTATCGGCATCGGCCATTAAAAAACCCATCGGTCGTCCGCTACTTCTGTGTCGTGAAAAAAACTGTGTTGGCTATTATTAAATATCCTTTATGGGGAAACAAAAACCATCTCTCTAAACTCGCACACACAGAATACGGTTACACAAAGTACACTAAAGGCTAGCCCAAAAAAATACATTTTGGAATTAAAGCAGTAACTCTCATAACTTTATGATCTTTAGTTGCATTGAAGAGCTTTACTTGTTGTCTACACACATTCTATGTCTGTATTTTTTCTTTGTGCTACTAAGAGGTGAGGTGAGCTAAGTGTTTGAAAAAAGACCTGCGTTGTTGTGAAGGGCTTTGAAGAAGGATCTAATATTTTTCCCTAGACTATTTAAACAAGCTAATATAATATTTAATATACAGTGTAATAGGCATAATTAGAACAGTTGGAGTGATGCAGAGCAGTTGAGAGAGAGAGAGAGAGAGTGGCAACAACAGAAGTTCGAAATGCTCGAGCGTCACATGATTCATGTAGACTTCAGAGTTCCATTAATTCTTAAATTTTTTAAATGTCGTTAAACATGTTAAAAGTTAATCTCAATTGGTCTGTTCTGCTGCAGCTCCATGCGTTGCTAGTAACTTCCAAGAACTACTGAGGCTCCATGAACCTCCATTGCTGTGAAAAAACTGTTTTATGAGGTGAACGGAGTTGACGTGACTCTCTCTCTCAAAGGCTCTGGGGTGATGGAGAGATACTCATTTTTAGATGAACTGTATAAAGAAACTTAAAAACAAGACAAGCTATTATTTATTCATTAACAATGTTTAAATAAAATCAGGCTAGATTTAGAAACCTCTTCGTAGTGTGCACCACAGGGGAAGTGTGCTCCTAAAACCCTATTTAAAGGAAAATGCTCTCTTTCAATGATGCATTACGTATTACACGGTTAGTGTGTTTTAAGCCTTTTTGATTGTAATTTCAGCCTGTCTTGCTCCTTTCTTTACCTGTGGAAAAGACGACATTTCTGGAGACGAGTTTGTAGTCCACAATGGAGAACTGTGGGAGCTCGATTCGTGACACACCAGTCACCGCATTTTCTCCTCCCTTCCAGTAAAACTCGATATCATCTGTTGTGTATCCATCTATAGAACAAATATACATCAAATTAATCAAAGCATGAATAAAACCTCAAGTAAATACCTCATGATTTATGTTTTATTAATATTTATTAACAATCATATTTCAAAAATATCTTTCTACTATCTTTTTATACAGTTTATTCCAAGGAACAGCAATAACTAAATGTTTTAAGATCTCTGTCCCAGTTTTCTGACGCTTTCCTTAAACTCGCAAATCAGAGAGGTTTAATTTATGTTGAATAAATAATGTTTGTTCAGAAAAGCTTCTCCCTCATTTTCAATTCTGATGATGCTGTTCCTTAAAATAGTATTTCTTTTCCATAATTAGTACGTGGAACATATGCTGAAAAATAGAAAAAACAGAACAAGTGCATTGTTAGCATAATCATGCATATGAGCATCTGTTATGCACAAGTGTGCGAAGCTGTTAGGGGTCAGTTATCCCACTGTGCCACAGACCGTTCCGTATCGTACCGGCATTGTAGTGTTCGTAAACCATGATGAGCTTTGTGATTTTATTAGCATGCATTTGTAGGTAAACAATACTGTTTGAAATTAACATTTGGGCCACGTACACAGCTTACAGTAATATGGTTTTGAATAAAGTTTGATTAGAGTTTAATAACAATAACATCGCATCTTAGGTTCGAAATGTCACATGTTTTGTTTTCAAAGGTAACAGGTTTATCAGCGTTTGGCTGATCCACCAAATAGACCATCTCCAGACTAGCTCTAACCAGTATTAACCAACATGGACCATGAAGAATATTTATGCTGCCTGGTATAAGATGGGTTTTTTTGGGAGAAGAAGAGAGTGTGTGTGTACATGTGCAAGGTGAGATAAAACTTACAACTCTCTATCTCCAGAGTGCAGTTCTGTTCATCTAATGGATACCTTCTCAGATCCATCATGCAAGCAGCTGTGGTGGTGATTCTAGAAACACAGACCAACATGTTTATGGCTTTCAATTGCTTTTACACTGAGCCAATGATATTTTCTATCCTCTAATCCTCACACAACCCATTTTTTGATTTACATTATTTAGTATCTTTATAAAGCCATTTTCTATTTCCCAGCCAAGGTGGCTGGTGCCCACAATGTAGGCGATTTAGTTCCATTGTGGAGATATTTGGTCCTAACAATATAGAAAAACCTGACCCACACAAACATACACAGGTCAGATAAGTCAAACAGACAAACACAGTCAAATACAGTTCTACAAATTCAAGTGGTTACACTTATATGGTAGTATATAAAAGACAGTGTCACACATGCTCAACAATACTGTAAAACTAATTATTTAATATTTATTGTGGATATTATTCAGGTGAACTACATTTTGATGTCAGTGCTGTGTTGCTTATCAGTTCTTAACATACGAAGGTGCCACATTACCAAGAAAGAAAAGATAAATTGTTACCATATTATTATTTATAAAGCATCACAGTGATTAGATATGTTATCTGAATAAGTAAACAGCAAAACATGTTAAAAAGACTGTTTCGATTATGTTAAAACACTGAAATATAAATGGAGCAGTGAAACAGGATGGAACATAAAAATGGCTCATTCAAAAGGCTTTTGAACCAAATATAGCGCAGACCATGAATATGCAAGATCGTGCATGAGTGGGCATGAACAAAACAGAGATTTCAATATGACATTAAAGTGTATTTTGTGCCACATCGAAGTGTTTGCTAATCTTGAATAAAAGTACTGAAAGGTGCCAGACATAACTGGAAACCACAGTATGAACTTCAACTATGACGACAAGTCATGTTTAAGATAATACCAATGATTATTGAAAGTATGGTTTGGTTTCTCATAACCAAATAATGATTGTTGATTGATTGTTGTAAGTAAACCTGTAAATGATGTAATCTGGGTTGTTCTTTAGTTTTGTTCACGGTTTTAAAGGATAAGGGCATGTCCAAGTTGGCCTGTCCATTCTGGCATCTGCCCAGTTTGGCTAGATTCTACCAAGTGACAGATGGAGTTTGGTCGCAGAACCTTTAATGTCAAGAAGAACATGATTTTTTTAATCCGCTAAACCCATTTATTTTACTATCCTAACAACGCCGATTATATAATTCATATTAATGTATTTCTTTCATTTGACATTCGTTTTTTTTTTCATTTTTAAAGGGGATGTGCAATGGTGTTTCATGCATTCTGACTTCTTTACTATGTTAAACGTGCTGGCTTCTCATGCTTGACATGGTCAATTTGACAAAAAATGAGTTGGACGTATGATGTAGTATTCTGTGCTCGATACACTCCCCCAGCATTCGTATAGGTTTCGTAACGTTTTTTCGAACATGAAAATCTGTTTCATAACAACTTTTCTTGGTCCCTTATTGGACAATTCTCCCGGAAAAGCACGCCCACGCGTCAATCCGCCAGAGCGAGAAGAAAGAGCACGCCCACGCGTCAACCAAGGAGAGCAGGAGAAGGAACATGCGCACAATCCGCCAGAGCAACATGTGTTCACGAAGTTCAGCTGTGTTTGTTTGTTCACTGCATTTCAGCGAGGAATGTTATATAAACGGTGAATATAACGCTGGATTTGTAGATTGTTTGAAACTGATAGATGGAGCGGTCCCAGTGCTAAAAGATGCCGAACATGAACCGCAAATGGTAAGTGAAACTGAGTCATATGTCTGTGTTTTGTTGGCAATGGGTGCGCACATGCTTTAGTTCCGATTCTAAGGTCGTTATACACCTCTGAAGACATAGTTATGTATACTATAATGCATTTCTGTCAATAAATCCTCCAAAAAACTACGCACTGGATATTTAAATTGCCAGGGAACACACATTCCAATACAGTCTCACAGGAATTCGTGACATATAGTCACAAAATTGTATCTATTGATTTGTGTTCATGGACACGAATTTGAACTTTTACGTGTCACTCAGCACAACTTTCAATCTAATGTATTTCAACAGGAAGTATCTTTCCTGTGTATGTATGAATAAATATATATACGAACACAATCTGACCGGAATTGGTATATGTTTACAAGGTGGCTCATTCCAATACTCGTTTTAATTTGGGGTGGGGTGGGGTGGGGTGGCTTAGCCACCTCTAAAAATATATAAATATAAAGTCTCGCTGACTGACATGAAAAAAGATGAAATTCGTGTCCACGAACACAAATCAATAGATTAAAAATTTTGTGACTATGTCACGAACTACCATGAGACCGGGTTGCCCATTCTGATAAAAAGGTATACCTTGAATGCTCTGGAAGTCACTTTGGATAAAAGCTTCTGCCAAATGCATAATTGTAAATGTGAAATGTAATAGCTTACAATTTTGGGACCCATTTTAGTGCCAGGCCTTTGAATTAAAGCAATGGCCCTAGAAACAATCATTACTAAACAAGTGGACATATTTGAAAGTTCGTTTAAAACGTGTGGTCCCCTATCATGCATTTAATCACATTTTTAATTAGTTTTTTAATCCCTTCAGCAACACATACAAGAAACAGCGTACTAAAGCAGTCATTCGATTTTTTCATTGTCTCTTTAGTGCTTGTGCCCTCGCAGCATGTGCGATTCCCATCCATCCATTTAGATTAAAGAATCATCAAATTAGCATTTTGACATAGCAGCATATAACATTGCTATGGAGTGGGTTATATTACTACGATTCATATGGTCCCTGCTTCCTGCAGTGGGTAAATTAAAGAGGAAACCTTAAAAAAGCCATTTTAATGAAAGCACACACATATGCCTTACCATAAATATGCAACCTCTTTAATGGCTCCCAGTTCTAAGAAAAACAAATAAAAGCTTTCCATCCCCACCATCCCTACATACAGCTGGATGCATTACATGATCATGGACCTCCCTAGTTGAACTGTGAAATGATGTTCAATGGCTAGCCGACGTTACGTTCAGGCGTGATGCGATAAACCGTGAAAGTTGGAAGTGGTTCAATAAACTTTCCTTGCATGCACCATGGAGTACATTAGCATATGGCTACATCAGTCCACGGGATCTCATTTGGAACGAAGTGAGAAGCTAAATTAGGCTACGGTTCCTGGCTCGGGGCTCAAGAAGTAGAGCTTTAGCTGGAACATGGGATGAAGACGTGCCCGAGCTCTTTGGTATGGGAATGAGCCGAGCGGCTCCTTTAAGATCAGACTCTGATAACACTAAAGGGTTTTAACAAGATAAAGGCACACATTAGCACTTATGTAATTTAGTAGCCGAGTGCACTGACCAGAATAGCGCCCGTTCTCACAATACATCAGGGTGTCCGCTTAGGTGTCATGCTTGCTCCTCAACAGTTATAAGTCAAATAAAAGCAAATCATCTGACCGGCAGATTTACTTGAACAATTAAAGTGTTTGGTAGAGGTGCACTGTAAATATGAGTCCATTTGATAAGATTTTAAAAGCAATGTTAATGTAATCTTAGTTATAAAATCCAGAACATTCTTTAAAAAAATTGACAAGCATCACAAGCCTGGTAATAGCCACAACCAGAAAAGAGTTAAACCATAACACAGCCTGAATTAGCAAATAAATGTTGTAAAATGATTTTGTTTAGAGGAGCATTCTACTAATCTTTACTTTATTATTTCACTAAGGGATGGCAATACACATGTGAAAAGCAGAGGATATGGGACTTTAGCAACCAGTTCTTACCTTAATCCATAAAGGACTGTGCCATCTGGGTGCAGACGGATCATGCGGTTCTTCACCGTGACACCATGGACGAATGACTTCTTGTCATTTAGGAAATATGTGTCAGGAACCCAGAGCTGGTCGGCCACCCTGTTATCCAGCGTGAGATTAAGAGGAATTCCAGAATATGCTAGCCGCTTGTCCCTCCAGTACTGCTGGAAATACATGGTCAGCGTGTAGTCCTATAGAAAAGTAAAACAAAAGCATCAGTATTTAATTTACCAGGCATGATTATTAATAAATACAGAAATAAATATATTTATTTAAATTATTTTTTATTATAATTTAAATGTATATTTGATAAATATAAATATATTTAGGAGAAATACAAACAATTATACTACATATGTTATAAGACAAACAGGAAAACTGCAACAAAAATAAAGAGATAAATAAGTAGAAAAACAATACATAGATAAAAAATATAGTAATAACAATAAACTATAATACAATAATAAAACCGTCAATCACATTTACTATGACAAACGAACTGACCTAACACAAAATTCACAGTGCTTTACATGAATGCATTGATCAACACCTCCAAAGCTTTTAAACCTCAGTTTCATCTTCATTCAAGAATAACATATTCAAAAATAGTTATCTACAATAATTTATGATATTTTAAATAACCAATGATAACAATAATGTACAAACAAATTATCACAGTAAGTGGCATTATTGAATACCAATAATAGTCTATCCACAATATTTACCA
Source organism: Triplophysa rosa (assembly GCF_024868665.1). Classification (NCBI taxonomy): domain Eukaryota; kingdom Metazoa; phylum Chordata; class Actinopteri; order Cypriniformes; family Nemacheilidae; genus Triplophysa; species Triplophysa rosa. The sequence continues at coordinate 12,894,880 of NC_079896.1, read as the reverse complement.
CAAGATCTATAATGTATAGTGCATTACCATTCTATACAATTTAATTCTTTGTGAGCTTTAAAAGGATGCACAAACAAAACATTCTGTTTTTCCCTAAGACTCAAAAGTGCCAAGGTTGGATTTTGAAATCCAAAGGCTGTGGCCTTCGATAAATAGATTTTCTGTTGTCCGTGTGATATTTATAGATGCATCAAACAACTTGGATTGGAAACAAGCTGCCTTTGGCCTCCATTTTTCAAGCCTGTCTGCCATGAAGACGCTGCGTGGCTGTCTCCGCGAGGCAGTCTGGTCTGCGCTGCACAGACTATAGATTTCTATTACCATTGCAGTCTCTCCGTAGAATACATCAGCTTGTAGAGCTATACTATATGACCATAGCAATACACGGTATAGAAATTCAATCAAACGAAAGCATCGGCATGATGGACCTTATATTTGAGCTGTCTCGCAGACTCAATGAATTTTAAAAGGGTTGAAGTTGTAGAATTTATGGAGTCTATTCGCCTCCTGGGCCAGTGCCGAATCTAGTCGGAAACCAATAGGAGGCACAAACTACTGTATGAGGTACTCATAGGTAAAATGAAGACCTGACATCCTGTCGCCTACAATGTGCTTAACCTGTTGATGTAATAAGCGATAATTCACTTAGAAACATATGCTAGAGGGTCCCTTCTAGGCTCAGACCCCTGAGGTGGACTTCAGACACAGATCTGTGAATACAGAGGCTGTGCGATACAGCGAGTTCATTAGCTAAAGAGAGACGAGAGAGGACGGTGTGACACGGACACCTTCCTTATGATAACTATTGTTTGTGATTCTCTCTCTTCATCTTTTTTTAATTCCACTCCTCTCCTCCCTCCTGTTTTTCTCTCCTTCCTTCATCTTTTTCTGTAATGCTTTTGTTTTAATTACACCCTAAATGACACTTATAGATACAAATCTTTTTCCGCAATACATTAATGCACTACTGAAAGTGTAGATGCTTATTAGAGTATTCAAGAGTGCTTGATGTCCCAGACAAATGCAGTGTTGGTCAGCAGTGCCATTACAGGCAGTTCATCTACATTTCTCAATAGTGATGTAGTCCTATTTTGATAGGGCGTTGTTTTTAATGACTCTGTTTAATTGATTAAGGTGCAGGGTGGATTTGTGAAATGACTGTTCCGGGAGAACATCAATCATAAGCGGTTATTTTACAATATATAGTATCGTTCACTGCGCAGAGGCACTTCTATCACAAATAACACAGTCATAATATTTAGTTATGAATAAATATGCATAATCGTGCACTCTGTTATCGTAGAGGATTAGTCAACGTTAGCTAAGCATACAGTATTAACTGTACTGCTGGATGTTTCCGCTTGGTTTCATAAAACAGATTTTGCAAAAATGGGAAATAGTTCGTCTTTACTACTTGTGTATCTCCTTTATTTTGCCTTTTGTTTAAAACTGGAATGGCCACAATACATCCAGAAATGTTGATTAAATGTAAATTTGGAATGGTCTCTATATATGCATAGGACACCACTGTCATGTACAGCTGGTTATTTGATCTGGTATAGCGTTTAGGAATGTATGGGTTGAGTGAAGTGTGTAAATACCAAGCGTGAGCTTTAGTCATGCGTGTCAATCACGAGTCTCTCCATCTGTCACTTTTTCTCTCTGTGCCTCCATCACTGTTTCTCGACGTGTGTGTGCGTATAGCATGTTCTGCGGCGATGTGTCTCGAAGCTCTTGTTATGGTGACTTCCCAGGGTTTCGCTGTGTGGGCTTTGTGGATCACTGCTGTTACACAACCTGATCCAGACAAACCAGCAAAGCCAGAATCATTTTGAAAACTGTAAAACCTGTGTCACATTCATGCATGTTCATACATCTGTATATGTGTGTGTGTATACCTTAGGGGTTGCACGACATTAATGCTCTGATGTGACATTTAAAGCTTGATGTCGACTAGTCGCGGGTTATGTGAATTTTTTGACACTGTACCTTTAAGAAGATGGCTGACTGTTCCAAGAGACCTGCGCGCAGGACGTATGCCATTCCCACCCGCTGCAGCGGGATTCTGTCACTCTCCCGGTAGTAATATATGTCATATATATTTTTATTATATTATATATAATATATATCTTGTCCTGCTTCCGCACGCATCATTCACAATGTGTCCTGTTTTCGTCCGCTACATTCACGTTTTGTTCTGACGCCGCAAAAGCTCGCAGGTAAACCCATCAAATCTTGTTGCAAAACATTCCCTATCTCTTATTTTACTTATTAATGACGTCATCGACTAGTCGACGTCAACGTGACTTTTATCACATAACAGTCGACTTCAAAAAATCTGGGGTCGTTCAACCCCAGTATACATGCTTATTACACGGCTCATTTGAATGCTTGATTCTGATTGGCCAGTTGCGACATTCCAAGGGTTGTTATTTTCAAATAACAACCGCTCAAAACTAATAACACCCTGTAACCCGGATGCTGCAAATCATTTTGAGAGGGGCAGTTTAATTTAACACAAAAATGAATTATAAATATGTCTTTTAATAACATATATTTACAAATGATTAAACCAACTTGCCTGTTCGTGACGTTTGAACGTCGTTTCTTACTTTAAAACCGAAACTAAACAGCTTTTCCTCGCGGAAGGTCTGCATTCGGTAAAAATGAGTTAATAAAATATTTCAAATTCACATTTTATGTGAAAATTATGCGAAATAAGCCCCTTCAGTGTGATACATCTGCGATAACAACCGGCTGCCTGTACATTATCCCTTACATAAAGGTGTCACCAGATCTCAAATATATCAAAGTACTTACATCCATGATGTATATCTCTAAATATTATACATATTTCATATTATATCTACACATATATTTCAAACTAAAATTATAGCAGTATATGTCAGTGACAGCAACAACAAAAAAAAGCATCCAAGGATGCTGCTAGCTACATCTCAGGGTATGACTCAGTAAATTATTGTTGCAGTTTCCCACTGAGAGATACAAGAGAGGGATCCCCTTATGATAAAGTGACACCACGTTCTGACAACTACACAAGTTTCCCTGTCCCCCAGATAAAAATAACAGATGAAGTGCTAGAGAAACAAACAGAGGGAGATCACTTCAAATGGGAAACCGACAAGCCATTAGTGTGGGGCTGATATGAAACACATGGGACCTTGAACTGACAATGGAACTGTGGCATGGGCTGTGTTGGCTCTCCTGTTTTTGCCAAGTGGTTGATATCCTTAGGACAACATCATGTTGACCCTGGGACAGAGAAATATAGTCGGACCGCGGAGCGGGTTTTTATCCAAAGGCCGGAGCGATCGCTCTGTCTCGCTCCGGTTCGCCAAAAATAGACTAGGCGCCTATTTTTAGCGCTGCGGCGCATCTGGTGTAAACACAAGCATAGACTAGAATGACCGCGATCAGTTCCGGTAGCCACGTCGGAGCCGTAACGTGCCGAGGATGCATGCGGTGTAAACGAGGGGTAAGGCTTCGGTTGAAAACGGCAGGTGTTAGGCATGCAGAGGAATTTTAAATTTGAGCGAGCGTGGAGCGATTTCACCGGAGCGGGATGAAATTGTAGGTGAGCGGGGAGCGGAATTGAGCAGAGCGGTCTGGTGCGACTTTGAGAGGTAGAGCGGGGGAGCGAACACCCACGTGAGCGGGGAGCAGAAATTCTCACCGCTCAGCTCCGCTCACATGCTCTGCCCTGGGACAACATTTAAATCAACCAATCAGATTTCAGAAATAAGTTTACAGTTTATTTTAAATTTAATCTTCCAACCAGGATTAGGTGCTTCTAGACCATTGTTTTTCACTTATCATTTCCCTCTAATTTTAGGGGTAACTTATGGTTAGGGTTGGGGTTTGGTGTGGGTTTAGGTCTTATTTATAAAAATGTTGTCCTGAGGACATCAACGACTTGGCAAAATCAGGTCGAGCGGCTGTGTTCAAAACGGATTACCAGTGTATTGCTGTATGCTGCTTGTTGTTTTTAAATGTATTAATTGTAAAAAAATGACACAATACATGTTATTTAATAGTAATATGCTTAATATCGTCGCTGTTCTTCTGAAACCTTGTATGTCCAAATTCGCTGTTTTTCAGGAAATGTGAAAAACACAGTACTTTTTAAATGATTACATTCTGTGTTGTCAAAGTTGACAATCACTTTATAATACTTTTTATAGGTTAGATATTTGCAAAACTCATCAAGGGTGACTAATAATAGTGATTTATGGCAAAAAATAAACATCACTAAATATGGTTGGTGATACAAGGTTTCAGAAGAACAGAAGTGATATGCAACATTTTTATAACGTAGTGAGAAAAGGTCTTAACCAGCCTGACTAAACCATGAATCAGGTAAGATATTTTAAACATTGTGGCTGGTATAACGTTTGGGTATGTTGACACAAATTGAATACACTGCTGGTCAATATGTGCAGTGTGCTTTATAGTATACAACACAATCAATGCAGATTAATTTGCAACTGTGCTTGAACACGTACTACATACTGACATACTATGGAAGTATGCTACTGTATTTCCAACACAGCCCCCACATCCTTTTTGATTGGATAGAATTGAATAGGAATCATTCATTTTGAATATTTTAATTTGTAATAATTTGGGTCTTTTAATTGTTTTTTTGTTTTTTTGTATTTTATTATTTTCCAGTCATGATGAGGATCAAAAACAGAAAAATATGAGTGTCAAAATGTCTGAAAAATCAATCAATTAGATCCACTGGTGGTCGGGGGGCATATGCTCTCACACAAAGATGTATGCCAGTCAAAGAGCATTTATATCAACTTACTTGCATAACGTCTACTTTGAACACTGAACTAAAAACAAATATAAAATACAGACTATTTTGCTGTAGGGCTTTATCCAAAGCGTACAACACTTAAAAAATTCTTTCATTTTATATAGATTTTTCTCCTGACACCAACGTGCTTCTTCCCATGCAAACAAGTGCGCTGGGAGAAACAGCTACTGTAGAGCATAGGAAAAACTTCCTGGTAACAGCGGATGAATTCCGGGGAGCGGAGAGAGATGCTCATATCCGGAGCTCTGAAACGCAACAGGCTGTAGTTAACATGGTGTTCAAAGAGGCTGATGTCACAGCGTGAACTTGCTGGTTGTCGTCTCCGCTGCCTGCGAGTGCTCTGCGGGGATAAGCCCAGGGGCTTTGCGGCGTATTGTGTATGTGTGTGTGCAAATGTTCCCGTGTCTATTGCGCCTACTAAGACTTTCAACAGGAGCTTGACAGTATCCCACAGGGCATTTTGGCATGATTTCAACAGTGGGATGTCCTCTTAACACAGGGTTCCGTCTATAATTGAAGTGGAGCTGGATGTCACCTCATAGTTTACCCAGTTTTGGAAGGCACTTCCCACAGGAGTGAAAAAACACAAATAGGATCTCTTGAATGTCTCAATAGTTTCTCTTGGATAACAATGAGTAGATGGAAAGCTCCTGTTTTTCTCCTTTAAAACAGCCTGTGATAATCTCACATGTGGCCCCTGAAGAGTTTTAGAATCAGTATTTAAATCTCAACAGACTAAATTATCTGCGCTATACTCTCCACATTCATTATGATGCAACGATATGTCGACAATAATCGGAATCAGTCGATAAAAGCAATTTTTCACACTATCGGCTACCGATGGTTGAAAGCATACGATGGTCAGGGCCGATATCCTGTAAATCAAAATAGGACAGGAAAAAGCAGTGAATTTGTGCTCTATATATACAAAATGTATAGAAACATCACCAGTTTGATGTTCAATATTAATAGTCATTATATGAATCAATGACATCAATGACTCTATGGGTTTCTTTCATTAAGAAATATAAACTTTGGTATCGGCAGATATCACTCTGTATAATCGGCTATCGGTGGTGCATCTCTAATTTTATACCTTTATAATTTTGGTAACACTTTACAATAAGGTGCTATTTGTTAACAATTAGTTAATGCATTAGCTAACATGAACTAACAATGAACAATACTTCTACAGCATTAATTAATATTAATTCATGTTAATTTCAGCATTTACTAATAGATTATTAAAATCAAATGTTGTCACTGTTAAGGTGACATATTAACATTCGTTAATGCACCATGAACTAATATGAATAACTGTCATGGCTCTGCTTCCTTAGTCATGTTTTTCTTGGTCCTGTAGCAGAGCCATGGCAAAGCTTTTGGTTATGTGTGGAGAGAAACATATTATTGTCCGTTTGACAATAATATACGTTCTCTCCAGTGTCTTGTCATTCACCCCATTCCTCTCGTTTCCTCGTTATCTTCCCCTGAGTGTTTAATTACCCACACCTGCCCCGTGTCATTATCCCTCGTTTGTCTCTCTCTATAAATACCCTCTTGTTTCTTTGTCTTGTGTTCGTGGATTACGTTTGTATGTGTTGGTGTGTGAAGTTCCTGTGTACTGCTGTGTTCCTGTTTGCTGTGAAAACCCCAGTCATGTTAGTAAGTTTTTTCAGTCTAGTTTATGTCAAATGTTGTTTATTTCAGTTTAGTGATAGTTAGTCTATGTCCTGTCATTACCCCGCTTGTCTTGTTATACCCCACCGTGGGTCTTTGTTTTGTGTTTGATTGTAATAAATATCTTTTGTTGAGTTAACCTCTTCACTGCCTGCCTGCGCTTGGGTTCTTGCACGCCAGTCGTGACAATAACTGTATTGACATGAACTAACACTGTCAAGGATTAATAAATGCTGAAAAACTAAATTGTTCATTGTTAGATAATGTTTGCAAATGCATTTACAAATGTTCACTTATAGTACTTATTGTAAAGTGTCACCAGAATTTTACTAAACTTAAACATCTATTTCTGGGAAATTGCAAACCTTATGCTTTAAAAAAAGAATGGTGTTTTTCCATAGTCACTATCAGAATTGCCACATCCATACTGATTAATAAATAGGCACATAACAATTCAAATATAATAATTATGAAGAGCCATCCCTTATCCATTTTTTGGGTATTCTGATTTGTACATTTTAATTCACAGAAATCCTACAATGTCATCACTCATAAGTTGTGTCTTTGTTGTCACATCCATAACTCATGAATATTTCCCTAATATTAAACAGAAAACATATGCATATAGAGTGATTTTTTTCTAAAGTGCCTGGACTCAACCAACAACCATTTAGAAAATTATAAACCGATGCTTCAATATATTGCTAAAAAATACATTCTCTGAAAGATTATATTTCAAGTTTTGACTGCAAATGTCACATCCATAACGCTGGAACTGCCCTTCTATTTCATCCTAGAAAATATAGCCTAACTGAAACATCTGAGACAAATTTGATTCTTCATGAGACACAATGCAGGACTCAAGTCTTCGGAGTTATTAAAGAGCAATCTTTGAGAAATAAAATTCCACTCTGGGTTAGAGAGTTCCCTGCTCCATTTGCCTCCAGGTCATTCCAACAGACACCAGCCACTGAAAGGCAAGCACACCTATTTATCCCAAAGGTGGAGATAATAGGCACTTACTGAAGTTTAGAGTTAACACTTCTATACACTGATATTATGCCTGATTGAACAATTACAGGCCACAAAGCCGACTATCAGGCTAAAAATAAAGGGGGTGAGAGCAAACAAAAGACTAAATATATTAATAATTCCAGTCTCCTTGACAACGCTTTCTCTCTCTGCAGAACGCCCACACAGGCGTGCTGAGATTTGGGCCGATACCTTGTGCGATTCTAAGGTTTCTCAGGCTTCTGCCTTCATTTTCAGTGCTTTTTCTTCTTTTACTGTACTTAGAAGGTTCTGTAAAAAAACGAGCATGCGACTCAACGGTCATGTTTTGAGTTAAAGGAAATCACCATCATTCATCATCAATAACCAAATAATGTTTCTGAAAGCTTCTTTGAGTTCCAAGCCACATAGATCAATAGATCATTTAGGCATTTTCTTAAACATACAGCTTGACCGAAGCACAGCAGGCACGACTGGAGCCTTTTGTAGATATGATTATATTTTCAGCGTTTCATGCTTTAAAAACAGTAATTTCATAAAACCACCCCCACCTCGCTGTTCACCTGGGTAAGTACCACAAACATCTTCAAATCCTGACTAAAGATGATATTGGTTTCCAGGGCAACCACTTATACTTGCCACACACATTGTGCCAGAGCGATCATCTGCTGTGTATCCATGCAGAGCTCACACTGAATATGTTTCGCTTTTGTGTTTGTGCACAGACAGAATTTCAGACTTGAGAATTTCAGTCCTCTGCGTCAGTAGCAGTTATGAAATGTTCCCTGACTTCAGCTGCTGTCAAGAAAAAGTCTCTTTCAGGCAGAGAGAATATCAGCAGCTTCATTACTTTACAGAATATGATCATTTCTATTAAGCTCAATGGTAATTCTCATTACATTCTCATTACTATAAAAAATACTGTAATACAAGGATGTTTACTTGAATCAGCATATTAATTAAAGGCAAATATTACCACAAAGTATATTCTTAAAGTGATATTTACCCCAAAAATTTAATCTCTGACATTATACACGCCCTCTTGTCATTTCAAACCTCTATGGCTTTCTTTCTTCTGCAGAACACAAAAGAAGATATAAAAAAATGTTGACTTGCATTGGTTTTGTGTCCATACAATAGAAGTCAATGTGGACCAATGGTTTTTGGTTACCAACATTCTTCAAAATATCTTATTTTGTGTTTTGCAGATAAAAGTCAGTCACACAAGTTTTAAAATGACAAGGGGGTGAGTAAATGATGACAGAATTTTCATTTTTTGGTGAACTATTCCTTTAAGATTATGTTTTTTGCATTAAGATATAATGAAATCTGGCATGCATAATTGTCACACAAATCATATATATATATATATTATATATATATATATATATATATATATATATATATATATATATAATAGGCTTAATAGGATGTTTTTTTAGGGAAATAAATTTCGAAATTTCGATTTTGTGCTGAAATACTGTTGACTAGGATATGATCTCGACAGGTTTCCCTCCCCTGCGTAGAAAAAAACAGCAGCGGTATATTGATTATGTTTGCATGCTCCTGATTTCTGAGAACTATTCTGCTCGCTAACAGCACATTTTGACAGTGTAATTTAATATTGCCTGTGCTGGGCCCCTATCAGGATTGGCTGTGTAAGCAGCATGGTCCGTTAGATGCAGATTGTATTTAATTCATTTTTATGAAAGAGCGTTAAATTTTCAACAACTTGCACACTTTTCCTGAAATGAGATTTCATGCCATAATTCTTGTGTTACTGCTCATCTCTGTGAGTCAAAATGTGTGTGTGTAACATTCACTCTTAAAAATAAAGGTGCTTAAAAGGTTCTTTGCAGCGATGGATGCCATAGAAGAACCATTTTTGGTTCCACAAAGAACCATTTTTGGTTCCACAAAGAACCATTTTTGGTTCCACAAAGAACCATTCAGCCAAAAGTTCTATAAAGAAGATGATAAATATAAGAAGATGTTAAAGGTTCTTTATGGAACCGAAAGGTTCTTCTATGGCATCGAAGAACCTTTTGAAGCACCTTTTTTTAAAGAGTGTTGTTCTCAACTCAGATACTCTGTCTTAGCCAATAATCAAGCAATGTGGATAAAAGTAAACAGTGACATTTCCTCTGTGTGTTATGTTTTATGGACAGTAATATGCATTGACACAGGGGCGTAGCTACATGATGGCCATGGGTGGCCACGGCTACCCCTGAATGATGGATGGCCACCTATCTGGCCACCTCTGTTGTGCGAAGCCGTTTTAAGATGTGTGTCGGAGTTTAAACGGAGTGCTGCGCAGATCATTTAGCGTATGCACTGAAAGTAACGCGAGAACATTACTCTCGCGTTAATATGATATCATACGCAGACGCACTGACACAAACAGTCCGAGCGCTATAGCTGAACAGTTGCTAACCACTTCGTGAGAATGTACTGTCTGTGTACCATGGAAGTTCATCGCGAGCAGAAGGATCGAGTCAGTAAAATCAGTCTTGTTTAACTGGATTTCATTCATTAATTACATTTTCGCGAAAGTTTAAGTTGGGGTACTGCAATGTTTATTTTCTAGAAACAATGCTAACTTACTGCAAATGATAGCTAGCAAATTATTTTAAAATAATGTTAGCACATGAAAGCATAGCAAATAAATTGTTTACTTTACGTTCTTTGTGTATGTTTTTGACCAGCAAACTATGTGTAATGAAGAACTGGTGTAAATTACAGTAGAAGTTAAAGAATTTCTGTCTGTAAGGATTTTTTGGTCACCCTACTAAAATCACTGGGTCTTACCTGGCCACCTCTAAAAAAAGTTCTTGCTACGCCCCTGCATTGATATCAGAACATAACATTATACTGAAAACTTGTATCTCATTTTAAAGTGATAGTTCACCCCAAAAGGACAATTCTGTCATCAGTGACTTTCTTTTTTCCGACAAGAGGGTGAGTAAATGATGACAGAATTTCCATTGTTGGGGTGAACTATCAAAGCTGAATCATTGTGGATATGATGTAATATAATTCAGTTTATGAATCCCACAATAATGCTAATGTGAAGGTATTTGTACAAAAAAGCAACTAAAGTAATTGCTCAGGGCTCAATATAAATTAAGCTCTATTGACAACATCCATCACATGCTGATTACCGCTGAACATTTTCCACTCATCATTCTATGTGTTAAAACAAATAAAAAAGTAGTGTTTACAGTAATACACTTACTATTTAAGTGTCCGATGAGAGACACCAAAATAAACATCCAAATTTTTTCTCATTCTCTCTCAAAATTGTTTTAAAAGACAATTTGTTTTCAAACAATGTACATTAAGCAATGTAAAATGTACCTGACTTATTTTAAAAACTTCCAACACATTATGGCAAACAATTTTCACAAACTAAATGCACAAAATAATGGTAGTGTGTACAGGTAAATTCAAGACAATGACTCATTCAACCAACCAAAAAACTATGGCATTTTTTCCTAGGAAACCCCCTCTGGGGTAAAAATCTGAAGTGCATCTCAGTGTAACGGTCTTGTCTCAGCCTGTGCACTCGATTGCTGTGGGAAAAGCTCAAATTCTCCTGTAATTTCTACCTATGTCACCACAGAACCTCTGGGACCGCTACTTTCGTCACATAATATGACAGCAAGTCGTTCTGAAAACATACTCTATTGATCTTGCACTTCTTGGTTTTATAAACATACGCATTAACCAAAAACTCAATTGTGTTTCATGTCTGTCTCTGACACGTCAGTCTGGCTAATGAGGTACCACAGTTTAATGTCTGACACACACGCATACACACATAGACACAAGCACACGCTGCCTGCCCACCTGACACTCTGTTAGAGCGAGGCTCATTGCCATGGTAGCTGGCTATTTATACACTACGCCGCACAATCAGGCCCTGTCACAGTCAACAGGGGTGTAAGAAAAGCCGAGGATCTGTCAATCAATCAGGACATATTTTTCTGTGACTCCCTGGCTAATGGCCAGAGTTAACAGGCTGGACTCATCAAGGATGGACCAGGCATCTGTATGTGCAATTCTGTCATTATATTACGTCTATCAATCTATCACACACAACACAGGCCTGTGACATGCAATATTTTTCATTTAAATTAATCATTTTCTCACTCTCATATCAATCCAAGCCTGTATGACTGTGTGACTTTTCTCAAAAAATCTTGATTTCGGAATATTTTTCGAGTTGTTCCAAATCTGTATGAATTTCTTTGTTCTGATGAACACAGAGAAAGATATTTGGAAGAATGCTTATAACCAGACAGATTTTGCCCCCCGTTGACTCCCATAGGAAAAATTACCTTATACATTTTTATGTTCTGTTGAACACAAAAGAAGACATTTTGAAGAATGTAGGACAGCAAACAGTACTGGGGCACTTTTGACTATCATTTTATTTTTTCCTACTGTGGTAGTCAATGGGGGGTAAAATCTGTCTTGTTATAAGCATTCTTCCAAATACCTTTCTCTGTGTTCAGCAGACCAAAGACATTTCTACAGATTTGGAACAACTCGAATGTAAGTAAATGATTTTTCATTTTTGGGTGACGTATCCCTTTAAGATTTCAATGTAAACACCCACTGTTATAATTGGCTAACATGGAAATTGCCCCCCTTAAAAAAATGCACAACTGAGAATAATGGCCCAATAATGTTTGATCCACAGTCTGATCTAGAATCCAAACACAATGAACCAGCACCACAACCACAAAGAATACTACACCCTAAGCATAACACTTCTGAAATAACAATGAGGAAACTCATCAAAGTCTGTGCACTCCCAAATACCCTAAACCATAATTATCATAGTCATCAGTAGATTAATCACTAGAATTAAACAGGTTACTTCTTAAGTCCAATAGTTTTTAACTGCACCATCTTTCAATAAGAGTTTCTTTGTAAAACCTGCATCATTTTACTAATTCGCAGTCTGAATTGTGCCAAACAGACACATAATCCAACACAGACAGCATCCACCGCTTTGTTAAAATGAGGTTCACCATTCTTTCCTAATGATGACAGTAGGGTTGCATCATATTAATGAAAAATGCGATACGGGATAACCTGCTACATGTAAATAATTTGACATATGATATGCGATGCAAAAATGCTTCAAGTTTGTTAAATCAGTATCAATTAAATTACAACACATTTAAAAGCTGAAAATGATCTAACCAACATGCATGTTTCATTTATTAATTTATGATTTACAAAGTATATTTATTTTAATATATTTTAGGCAATATTTTATAACTAGCTATAATCTGGTATGACATTTCTGGGGGGTGATATAGCTTCAGATCTACACACAAGATTTTTGTCCACAGTTGTTTTAGGATCACATGCTTTTACACTTCAGTCCAGACTTGGCACAAACATCAGCTTAGGTCAGCAAACATTAAATGCAGTTATTTCACATTCAGACTTCTTTAAACGTTTGAAAAAGCTCTGCTCTGATACAAAAGTCCTATTCAAGCAGGGATGTTAAGAACAAATACCCTTTGAAGGCAACCTGGGGTCGAGGAAATTGTAAATAATTTAAATTCTTAAAGACTTTTGTGTTGTCAGCAACACTTACAGGAAAACCTGTATTCAACACTCCAGGGGCCTTTTACTGGAATTAACCAAACACAAAGTGAAGGCCACTCGGTGTGACATATTGACAGCTTTAGGTCCTCCTATGTGTGTATGCGTGTCCCCTTTTATATATATCAGAGTAACAAACAGTAGAGTTTAGTATATACACTCACCTAAAGGATTATTAGGAACACCTGTTCAATTTCTCATTAATGCAATTATCTAATCAACCAATCACATGGCAGTTGCTTCAATGCATTTAGGGGTGTGGTCCTGGTCAAGACAATCTCCTGAACTCCAAACTGAATGTCAGAATGGGAAAGAAAGGTGATTTAAGCAATTTTGAGCGTGGCATGGTTGTTGGTGCCAGACGGGCCGGTCTGAGTATTTCACAATCTGCTCAGTTACTGGGATTTTCACGCACAACCATTTCTAGGGTTTACAAAGAATGGTGTGAAAAGGGAAAAACATCCAGTATGCGGCAGTCCTGTGGGCGAAAATGCCTTGTTGATGCTAGAGGTCAGAGGAGAATGGGCCGACTGATTCAAGCTGATAGAAGAGCAACTTTGACTGAAATAACCACTCGTTACAACCGAGGTATGCAGCAAAGCATTTGTGAAGCCACAACACGCACAACCTTGAGGCAGATGGGCTACAACAGCAGAAGACCCCACCGGGTACCACTCATCTCCACTACAAATAGGAAAAAGAGGCTACAATTTGCACGAGCTCACCAAAATTGGACAGTTGAAGACTGGAAAAATGTTGCCTGGTCTGATGAGTCTCGATTTCTGTTGAGACATTCAAATGGTAGAGTCAGAATTTGGCGTAAACAGAATGAGAACATGGATCCATCATGCCTTGTTACCACTGTGCAGGCTGGTGGTGGTGGTGTAATGGTGTGGGGGATGTTTTCTTGGCACACTTTAGGCCCCTTAGTGCCAATTGGGCATCGTTTAAATGCCACGGCCTACCTGAGCATTGTTTCTGACCATGTCCATCCCTTTATGACCACCATGTACCCATCCTCTAATGGCTACTTCCAGCAGGATAATGCACCATGTCACAAAGCTCGAATCATTTCAAATTGGTTTCTTGAACATGACAATGAGTTCACTGTACTAGAATGGCCCCCACAGTCACCAGATCTCAACCCGATAGAACATCTTTGGGATGTGGTGGAACGGGAGCTTCGTGCCCTGGATGTGCATCCCACAAATCTCCATCAACTGCAAGATGCTATCCTATCAATATGGGCCAACATTTCTAAAGAATGCTTTCAGCACCTTGTTGAATCAATGCCACGTAGAATTAAGGCAGTTCTGAAGGCGAAAGGGGGTCAAACACCGTATTAGTATGGTGTTCCTAATAATCCTTTAGGTGAGTGTATAGTAAAATTAGATTAACATGGACATCTCATGTGGTAAATTGAGTAACGTGCAGCTAAGAGTGACATGCTGTAAACATGTGCTGTGTGAGCATTTACCCTAACTAGTATGTTAAATATCAGGTAAACATAACTTCCATATAGATATTTTGTGTTTACATTGACCAGTATTATGTGCCATAATAGCCATATTAGCCTCAATGACCAGCAGAGAGTTGTTTGCCCCTTGTGTTGCTTAAAGTTTGTAGGAAGCAAATCTGCACAATATGACCAGTTTTTGTCACAAGCATGTGTGAGACACGGTTATCTTTGGAAGTAAATTCCAAATGGTGACATTGTTCAAACAAATCAAGTCAATATTCTGAAGCTAAAACAAATACAATGAAAATCAGGTTTTCAGGACCAAGGACAGCGACACAAGCACTGCCTAAACCAGCGGTTCTCAAACTTTTTCGTTGTAAGGCCCCCTTTGTATAGAGTGCATCGCTTTGCGGTCCCCCAAATAAAGACTTATAATCTTAAATTTAACATTTTTACTTAAACAAAAACATATTCGGTTATGCAATGATGAAACATCAATTCTTTTGTCTGGTGGTCTTATTTTTCTGATGTTTGATTGCATAAAATCTATGATCAATTTATATATTTCATAAAATCCCACAAAATCTGTGGCCCCCCTGGATCCATCTCGGGAGCCCCCAGTTTGAGAACTACTGGTCTAAACAGTTTGTCATCCAACTTTTATACATATACGTAGACACTCTTATTTTCATTTTACCATACACAAAAACACGCTTATATCCCAAAGTCTTTAAAGATAATCTCAAGAGATATGAGCCACTAGAACCATTTGTTCATATATAAAGAGGCTATAGATTTGTGTGTGTGTGCACGGATATGACTGTGTTGGTAATGTTTCATATAGCTCTCTATTTTTGTCATTCCCTGGATGCTTAACTGTCTCACAGAATAATAATCACATTGGCTACTGTAATCCCTACTGTGCACAGAGGTTTCCCTGATATCCCCACTGCGCTCAGAGCTTTGCCGAACTGAGCCTCCCCGTCTCACACACGTTCGCTTCCTCCCTCCGCCTGGATCACTGCTATTAACAATATGGGTCAACCCGGCCAAGTAATCCTAATTTGTACCTCTAAAGAAAGAAAATCCATTATACAGAAATAACTAATCTGTAAAGAGCAAACACCATTCTTAGGCTGGAAAATCCTGTTAGCGCCTGCTTGATTACCTTACCATTCGACTTCCTGTGCAGGCACTCCGACTTCAGTCACATGACTAACCCCACCAAATGGCTTGTATCTGCAGCGGTGTTGATTTCTGCTATAAACTAAGTTAATATTTCATGCTGATGGGGTCAGTTTTACTCCACGGGAGAAAAAACATTAAATGTGGCTATAGTGAATAATTAACATACCTGATAAGACTAAGTGTGGCTGTGCTTAATTATTAATGATGTTAATATTGCAAAAATGCGCTGATCGATGCATCACTACAGCGAGTGGGAGAAGCGAGTGAAAGATGTGGGCGGAACAGCTGAGCTGAGTGGTATAACATTACAGACAGCTCCAATCAGAATGATGTAATAATGGTTCTGGAGTTTTCTTCCCAGCAATAAAACTACTTCGAAACTGAGTGACACAAAAATGCTCATTAACACGGTAACAGGTTGACCTGGATAACAGGGACAAATATTTGAGATGAGAAACTATGCCAGATGTGGGCAACATTCAATTTCTAGCTTGTTTGATTTTTAAGATGATTTTTGTTACTTTATTTTTTCTGAGCATAGGTGTGTCTGGGGGTAATCCAGTATTAAGTCACCTTGTTTAACTCGCACCTTTAAAACTAAGACCACAAGTGATACAGTATACGTCTAATCTCTGCGTGGTCCCTGCATCAAAATCACAAAAATCACAAAAATACTACGTTTTATAACTACATTTTTCATTTTGTTTGAGATCAATTCTATCACTCTATCAAGACGTACACCAGACAAATGTTATCATGTCAATGTGCGTCAACTTTATGATTGGCTTAAACAGCCTGTCATCGGAATAAATGCAGGTCCTGGTGACCTCCTGTGTCACAGTTAATAGGCTTCGCTGTGTGTCCTTAGCGTATGTGTCCATCCCCTCGTTTACTAAGAGGGGCTCTAAGATGAGAGCATCCTCTATTCAGTGCCCAGGTGAGAGGGCTAACCCATCTGCATATTCATGACTGTGAAATGGACACGGTCACCATGGAGACAGCTCAGTCTCATATGCTGATGTGGACACTGACCATTGATGACTTTCGATGCTACATATCTGACAGGACTTCCACAGCCAGCAAACATAGAATAGACAAATGTGACACAATAAGTAATGCTCCAAATCAAACTTTTCTTGTGTGAGAAACATGAAAACAGTCGTGAAAGACACATTCATATACTAACTATCCACTATTCGGTTGTGAACCCATTTTCTTTGACACCACTTCAGATAGCAGTTATTACTCCAGTCCTACAAACTTTTGAATAAAAGGACTTCTAACCCTAAACAAGCGGGAAATAGCCCGACTTGTTTTCACATCATGATCATGAGAAATCACTATCACCTAATTTTGAATTTGATTTGCTGGTGCTGATCTGCACTGCCAGAGCACTGACATGATGAGAAAACACAACTTCCACCACTGACAGGAATCTTCTAATCAAATATTTTACATCGTCTATTACATTGATTGAGCAGACTCAGTCTTCTGCTATCAGGTAAAAGACAATAAACTATGTTTTTTCAGCAACATGATAAGACCAGCACAGATTAATAAACACATCAACAATATAAATCATGTTAGCATTTCACTACTTTATATGAGCCCCATCAAGTTTCTCAACAGGTCTGCACGAGCGCACATATACTACAAATTAATTAGTTTACAAAACAATTAAACAGTAAGAAGGAAGACATACCATGTTGACCTCAGACACCATGTCTATGCTCGCCACATCGATGCTCATCCCAACTGCCACCGGTGCACCTTTAACGACAGAAAACTTAAACCTCAAGTTCACCGAGACCGCATATTAGGATCTTTAAAGTATTACGTAACGTTGAAAATTAGGTAGGCTATAATAAAGTAGCAACATCTTACCTCCAAAGTCAGGTCGCAGACGAATGTCGTACCCTTTCAACAGCTTGTCTACCGTCTCCTTGACAAAAGACATATTTCCTGGTCCATTGGCGCTGAAAAGAAACAATAAAGACGGTTATTCCATCATATTAGAGAGCCCGGGAGGTCCATGCTCGCGCGCGTCTCCGCCAGCTCTTCTTACCTTTGAGCACAGCACATCACTGCCACAATTACCGGTAATGAAAGAACACCAAACAGCCTTCGTTTCTGTTTCCCAAACATTCCTTAAACTCTTTCGGAAAAGGAATCGAGCGACAAAAGCGTAGGTAACAGGTTACGTTATTCCATCAGTAGGTCTTTGCTAAAGAAGTCATTGATGACTCCCAATTACTGTCAAACACGCGGAAACAAATCGCCGCAATCCGGGTTTTCGCTCTCTCGCGGAGACTGTGTTATTTGGATAGGTTCTCGGTAAATACAATGCATTTTGCCCAAGACACTACCGGAGCTTGCAGCAGGGGAGTCGGTGTTTGGGGCTCAGCCAGATCTCCATCCTTCGATAATAACGCCCGGTGCTGCGCTGTGCCGAATCTACACCCTCTGTTGAAGTCACAGTCTTACGCCTCTTTTTGATTTGAGCTATAAGCAAAGGAAGGTCTGACTAGTTGATTAGGCAAACTGGATATTGCGCAACATTATAGACGTATTTTTAGTTTTTCTTTAAATTCACTGATGACTCCGGGAAAACGTGAGAATTCCAAACTGAAACTGAAAGTTCGAAAATTGAGTTCGGCAACAGTAACCTATAACCACGCAAGCCAGGAGTGTGATGAAATTGGCATATGAGCACGAGGGTTTCGCTATAAGCGTTCACGTGACTTGATGTTCCACGAGCTATGGCGCGAACGCAGTTTTATGGACAGCGCCGAGTTTACTTTTAGTCAACATTATAATAGTAAAAGCAGGACACACCCACATGAGAAATTGTTGTGGTGTCAGCAAAATTGAGAAAAAAAGAAAAAAGTATGTGTGTGTTTAAGTTTAAGAGCAGAAGTTTGCGTTTTAGTCGTGGCTTGATTCAGCTTTGTATTCAAGAGATCGACGGCATTCAGAAAAGGGTACCATTTTTGTGCTGTTAGTGCAGAACTTTAATTCAACCTGTGTACATAAATTCAAAGCGCTGAGGAAAAAGCAGCCAACAACTCCGCAGTACAGTCACGACTTTCTTATGTTATAAGAAATGTAGGCATTTTAAGAGATGTTACTTCACACACTAGCGTCATATCTGTGGTATTTTACGTGAATGCGGTCATAACTGTTAAGTAGCCTCGACTCTTTCCTTCAATCTGAGTGTGGACGCGCGTGCGCTCTCTCTCTTTCTCTCAGCTGCGCGATCTTCTCCAAAGGTATCAAATGGCATTGCTTTAGAAATGTATTAGCGCATTACACCTCCTGTACTGCATACCTCTGAGCACGCGCACACACATAGTGATAAACAGATCAGCACGTGGAGTGCAAGAAGAATAATGCTGCTTCATTGACACCTTCGGTGATGGAATCAATCTGATATATTACTTGTCCTTACCACCACTCACCATCAGTGGATATTAAGGCTCCACCAGTGAGCCTTTAGACAATTTTATTATATGTAATCAGATTTGCAATGAGGCCTGACAGTCTGCTGGAGATTTAGCATAGGTAAATGGCTGCTACCAAGGCTTTAAAAGTCATCATTAAATTAAAACCTGTTAATTTGACCTGTGTCCAGAATTACAGGCCCAATTGCTCGGACTGAACAGAAAGGTAGTTTACAGGAGGCATTGGTGGATTGACGCAGTCATTGGTTGAAGTTAGTGGCCTTCTTAAATCCCTTATGCTGCATTAAGGCTGGTGTGTGCGGACCAATGCCGCCCTAATGCTTTTAGACGCAGACGCCGGATACAGAGGGATGTGGCTGTGCTTCCTGGTACTGATTCGGAAGCTTTATTCCAGAGAGGCGAAGGCAGAGATTCCTCTAAAATGTTATTGGAGGCTCTTTCTTCTTTTGTCCTCAAGTACATATTATTCTGTTCTAGGATGGCTACATTTAGCTATTGATCCACTGTCTGAAAGAATGTTAGGTTGATATTAGGATACGATAATAGATACATTTAGATAGCCCTCTACGATTTGAATTGTTGGTGAATTGTCTCTTAAATCTTAGAATTATTTCTAGAACATTCTATTTGCCAATGCAATTTTTTTCACCGTTTAACCTGACACTTGGCATTCATAGAAAAGTATTCAATAATAATAATGTTGCTAAAAATGGTTTCCGGAGAGCCGTGCAGTATTTTGGGAAATGATTTCTATATGCTTCTTACTACATAAACATTTATCAGGAACAGATACTATAAGGAGAGAGATGGGAAGTGAGGGTTGTACTGAACAGCACTTACCCACACACACCCACATCTCATCATCCAAACAAAGCACTCCACTCACACATCATCTGCAGATGCGAAGGCTCCTCAGTGTGTGGGTTGAGCAAATGGCAGCAAGTCACGGTCACACACCAAGCCAAATGCTGGTAAAGACTTTATAATCAAACTGGCTGTGGGAGGACTGAAACCCTTTACTATGATCTCTGTCTCTATGGCCAAAAAAGTATTTAAAATGGGCAGTCTCCTCTGACCCCTCCTATTGTGAGGTGTAAGCCAGTGTTCCCAAAGCCCACTAGATGTTCGAAACGTTCAGAATGTTCTAATCTACTGTGGGATGAGCTAGTGCAATATCACTGAGCGAGAATGAAAACAAAATACTGGCTTCCTCTAAAAAGGTTTTTTTCTTTTATTAGTGTCAAGTCGCAGATGCAGAAGACATCCCTCCTCCACATGCCCCCACAACCTCCTCCAGATTAAATGGATGCAGATAAATAGATCCTGTGGATGAAGTGAATATTGCGCTGTGCTAAATAATTTATATATGTATGTGGCTGACATTGGGGCCTGATTTCTTTTAGATTGTGACAGAACTCACTGCAAAATAACTTGTAATACAGATCGAATAATACAGATAAAGTGAGAGAGAGAGCAAAAATTGACTTCTTTTTTAAAACCCCTGTTGTTTCAGATCTGTATGGCTGACTGACTTCTTTAGATTGCAAAAGAGATCTGAGGTAGAATGTGTGTGACTGACAGCCTCAGTCAGTATTCCCTTTCATTGTGTAGTGTTAACATTCTTTTATTTTTCTCTTGTGTTCCACTGAAGAAAGTGAAAAATGAGGATGAACATGACAACAGATACATTTTTGGTGAATTATGCTGTTTACCTTAAAATTACATGAAAGGGATAGTTCACCCAAATATGAAAATGTCTTCATTTTTTCACCCTCTTGGCATTTTGGCCAATTTGTTGAAGAATGTTCATACGAACAACGGCGGTACTCATTGGCTTGCATTGGTTTTGTGTCCAAACAAGAAGTGAATGGATACCGCCGTGGTTACCAGCATTTTTCAAAATATCATATTTTGTGTTCTTTGGAAGAAAGAAACTCATACAGGTTTGAAATGACAAGATGGTGAGTAAATTTCATTTTTGGGTAAATTAAAATGAATCTTTTCACCACATGTAGTCAATAACTTACCTTGTGTCATAGAATGCAAACAGTTTTTTATTCCCATCCACAGCATTCCTGCAAAACAGAGAAAGGAATTGGTTTACAATTAACAATGGAATGTTACTAATTTTACAATAAATTATTTTATATCATGTAACATTGGCTTGTGTCCTCTAAAAAAGACAACTTTTTAAAACTCTGACCTATTAAATTAATTCCCAAATGACATCTGATACATGGCTTGAATTCAAACTGGCAGGAATGATGGTTGTAATTATCCTGTTCTGATAATCTTAGTTATTCAAGCTCTGTTTAACATGCCCACATACTGTACGCAATAACTAAATCAAGATTTTCAGATTCTCACAGGGCACAGGTGGACTGGAGATGTAACAGCTGTACTGGTGTGAGAGTACACACATCAAGTATTCAGTATTTACACATCAATATTAGTGTTCGGACTGAAGCGTTTAAAAAAAATAAATCCCCAGAATGCATGACTAATATCACATTGTTAGTTTTTGTTTATGTCTCACAATGATGCAATGAGACTTCATGAACCTTGAATTAATGTTGCTTAGGAAATACATTCAGTTTTTTTGCAACCAGCACTGTGACAAAATGTGAACATTTTGGGGAGGTTTTCCAGACAGGGATTATTTTAAACCAGGACTAGGTTTTAGTTAAATTAGCATACTCTGTGCATCTTGAAACAAAACAATCGTACTGATGTATTTTAAAATATGTCAGTATGAGTTGTTTTAAATCAAGATACCTCTAACGTTTAAGTTAGAGGTGTCGGGGTTTAACGTTTAAACCCTGTCTGGGAAACCGCCCCATAATGTTTAATTTAGTCTGAATCGTTTTGGTGCTCCTATAGGCTACTGTAAATCGGTGTAACATCCCTCAACAGTACTTTAATCTGGATATTTAAGTGCATCTTTACTGGGTCACACAAAAGCAATGATTTATTGAATGGAAAAAGATCATCTTTAAGGTTTAAGTGGCGGTTTCCCAGACAAGGATTATCTTAAACCAGGACTAGGCCTTAGTTAAATTAGGATAATTAAGTTGTTTTAAAAAACATACTTTACAAAAAAATATTACTGTGTGCATCTTGAGACAAAACAATCACAGTGATATATTTTAAGATATGTCAGTGCAAGTTGTTTTCGATCAAGGCATCTCTCACATTTAAATTAGTCTGAGACTAGGCTTAAACCCTGTCTGGGAAACCGCCCCATAGTGTTTGTATTAAGTCAACAATCCCACATTCCTAACAGTAGGCTTGTTTATGTCTGATGAAAATTTTGCACTCTCACTGCCAATCCGAACTTTTATACATGCTGTGTATTACGTTTATGTAGGCTACTACAGTAAGCCTACATATCCTGTCAGTCGTCCCCAATTCAGCAGAAACTGTGATAAGTTTTACTCAAGAACATGAAATTGGAGTTGGTTGTCTTCTGTTCTGGTTGTCATGTATTAACCAAGTTTAGGCACTGCGGAGTCATTTTCATCTTAAAAAATGGGATAAGAGTTCCCTCTGATGGCTGTCCTCATAACTACCCGTAACAATTCTGTTTCTTTCCCAAACACAAACAGAAAACACAACGCGCTCCATTAATCTGAGTTTTCGCATTTGGTTTTGGTAAAAATCTGAAATAGCCTATCTCTCTCTGACCTATTATTATATATTTGTATATAAATAAAGTATGTATATAGACAGTTTATTAGTTTAATGACTTATAGTTTATTTAAGCTCAGGACGCGCTTTAAATTACAATAACTAAAAAAAGCAAATCTAATATTTAAACAATAAGTGGATATCTGTGGATATATATACAGTATTGGTCTGCTGGTTGTCCTTAGAGAAAGCCGGTCTTCATTAAACAGCCTCACTGACTCAAGGGAGCTGCGTACGGGTAAATGCTCGGTCAGAAAATGCCCAGCAAGCAGAATTGTTGGGAAATCCGTCGTTTTTTACGGTCCACGCATTTATCGCTCGCCCGCGACGGGGTAATCGCGCATTTTTCTAAATAAACTTAATAAGTTTCAAACCCCGCTAAAATTTCCCTCGGGGGATAATTATGCAACTCGAGCGGAGGTGACGTCTTATTACTTTGCTCCCAAATATGAACGAATGTTACTAGAGTGACAGTCGAGTCGGATCGGAGACGGCGACGGACGTCCGAACCGGCGACCCGGTAAGCGGAGAATCCCGTTGAAATCTGTTACGCTCGAACGGACGCCCAGATAAGCGTTGAGATGCTGTACGGTAGGCTGCCACAAAAAACGATGTAGCGGGATGAAGGGAAAAGTAATGGTGTGTTAAAGGGGATGCGCTGTGTAGAGGGAGAATAAGGAAAGAGAAAAAACAGACTGTTGTAAGGGGATGTTGTAGCCTACTGTGCGCTTACTGTTGTTCAATTGGATTTATGAGTGATGAAGAGGTTTTTGGGATGCAGACGAAAGGAAGGGTTCCTCTGCAGCGGTCGCTCAGTCGCTGAAACGTACGAGAAGACGGAACAATGAGTCTGTGTGTTTGTTAAGACTGGATGTATGTGAAGAACAACGCATCTCCCTACAGCTGTAAACTAAACATTGCGGGATTTTGCTCAGCGCTTCAGAAGGAATTCGTTGCCGTTCTTTAACGTGTATCCATCGCACAATTCAGGTAAGAAATGGGGCTTTTACAGTACTGGGATTATGCATCTCTGATATGCACTTCTTTGTAAGTCTCGCTTTAAATGCCAATACTGAGTTGGGCAAGTTTATACGCCAGAGGCTGTTAAGAATTACGGCTGCTGCAAACTCTGCGCCCTAACAGCCAAATTACAAACGAGCGCGTTGCAAGAAACGTGCCCAACTGCTATTCACGAGATTTGATCATGCTTTTTGGACATTGTTTAGGTTTCTGTTATAAAATCAGCTATTAGAAATGCTTTAAAACAGTGATAATTAAAACAGCCATTTTTATTTACTAATAAATATCTAATGTACAATATCTAAATCTGTGTAGCTTTAAGTGTGATACTGTTACAGCATGCATTCTCATCACAGAGCTGTTTGATGAACTTTTTTAAAATTAAATATGATATTTTTATGAGGAGATTTTGCATACATTCAATCTGACTTCTTAATTGTACGATAAAGTACCTCATACAAGAAGCCTGCATAATTCACTCTCACTGAGAATGATCATATTATCAGTGATACAGCCTGTCTGGATATCCCTCTCATCAGTGCTGGTGTGGATGACTGTATGCTGGACTCTTTGCAGGTATGGGATATGGACCACACTGCAGCACCAAAATGAGAAGTCTCTGGGTCGGTGTTGTTTTCATGACTTTCACCTGCCATCTGAGGTGTGTAACTCTAATACTATAATATTCTCGTTCGTGCTCTTTGTTTTATCGATCATTTTTTTATTAGAAAATGTAAAAAAAATGTCTATGTGATTTGATGATAGCATATTTCTAGACCATTGTTCTAAAACACTTCATAGTTGGAAATGAATGCTTTTGGCTATTCATTCTCTGTGGTAATTCTAGTTATTCATTCTGTGTGATCAGCCTTTCCCAGTCCACTGCAGGGACCCCTAAAGAGTCAGAGCTCAATGATAACATCACAGTGTTCACACGGATACTGGATGGATTGTTGGATGGCTATGATAACAGACTGCGACCTGGGCTAGGAGGTAAACTCTGCCTAGATACCATCTCTATCTTAAAACATTATCCGATCACACACAAGCTTTGCTTTGGAGGTGTTTTTTCCTTTTTAATGTTTTTTACACCATTTACAACTGACATTGACCTTTGGTAGTCGTTCTGAAAAGGCATCTTCAGATAAAGCCTGATGGGTTTTGAAAAACAACTCGGTACATTCCATCGTGACATCAGCATCAAGGACTTTCATTTAAAAAGGGGCGACGGTTGCTGCTTCTATTCAATCCACCAACAGATCAGAAGTACAGAGAAACTAAAAAATCTCTTACAAGCAGAGATGTTTTCACAAAGCAGAAGTGATCACTGAAATTGCCTGGTCCTCTGTGAAACTCAAATGGCCACAATTTACCAGCACTCTCAATTACAGTGTTCTTGCGAGGGACAGAGAGAGAGGGAGGACGTGTGGCCAATGACCTTGAAAAATCTATCATTCTTTTCAAAGGGCGCAGGTTCATTGTTCTTGGAGGGCAAAATCAAGGCATTCTGGCAGAGAGCGAGAATAAACACTGGGCTACTTTATTTACAGTATGTGGGAGAGAATACAAGAGAGAAGCGCTGTGATGTCGGTAGACAAATAATGGGAGTGAACCTGATGTAGGGCTTTGAGAAGCGCAGTCAGATGAATAAAACGGAATGCTACTGAAGACAGTCATTCATTTAAAGAGAACACAGCTAGCTGATAAATATGTCGCGTGTATGTCAGAATCAAGGCATTCATTAAACTTATGCATTTTGTCATATTTGGATGTATTGTGCATGTGTCCCTATTACTAAAAAGTAAATGAGCCATTGTATTGCAATATATCGCAGTTCCATATTTGGAAAAGGAGAAGTTTTTTTATACATGATGAAATAAAAAATGAATCTGATTAATCATATTCTGCATTTGGCTTTACAGAGAAAGTGACAGAAATTAAGACCAACATCTTTGTCACCAGCTTTGGGCCAGTTTCAGATACCGAGATGGTAAGAAGCATTTTCTTTCTTCATTTAGACACAGCATTCATTAGACTGCGCAGCTGGAAATTCCCATCCGTGTTTCTATTTCATCAAGGGGCCCATCACTTCATTAAACCCAGCCTCAATCATTCCTTTACCTCGCCAACATTTCCCGCTGTAGGACTAAAATTCATTATGCTGGATATCTCAACGTGAACTGATGCTACTGTTTTTATATCTAGTAAAATTATGCTTTTGGTTCTCCATTAGAAAGGTCCATCGTGTATATTCACAGGGCTGAAAAATATATATACAACTGTGGGAAAACGTAAGAGACCATTTCAAAATTATTTTCAGTTTTTTACTATTTTACTATTTACTACTATTACCAATTTACTATTATAGGTATGTGATTAGGTAAATTATCATTTTTGTTTCATTCTTTAAACTACTAACAATAATTGAAGAGTTTGGTTGCAAAATGAGAAAACTCAAAATCATGTTTTTTATTATGTTATCATGTTTTTTTGTGTTTTATTGTGTTAGTTAGCTGTATTTTTTTTAGACATTATGGCTTAAATCAAAACAAACCAACTGCAGTTTGATTGATATGAATTGGAATGCACTATAAAAAAACAAGATTTTTGAAGTTATCTCGTTTTGGAACCAAACTCTTCATTTCTACCAAATTTCAAATCAAAATATAGTTTCTATTCGCATTTATAACGGAACAATGAAAACTGGAGAAACAGGTCAAAATAACAGAAAAGATGCTCTGTATTTTTTCAGATCTCAAATACTGCGAAGAAAACAAGTTCATATTCCCTTTTAAGCAATACAGCATCAATATTTGTACATGTATTTAGGAAACGTAAAACAAATGTGATAACCTCGATTTTTATCAGAGTTTTCATGTCTTTCACATTGCTGTTGGGTGACTTTATTTATTTGAGGTTTGAATGTCGAAATTGAAAAGACACTGGACTGGAATAGCCACAATACATGGAGAAATGCGGATTAAATAAAACATTAGATTTTTTCCACGACTATATATGTTCAAGTCGTCTCTACCCTGAGCCCACTTCAATGGTATCACATTGATCCCCCTCATCACAGAACCCGGGACAGCGTTCCTGGTTTTTCAAATTCACCCACTACCTCCCCACCCCCACACACCAGTGCTCCAATAAATGACGTTGCTGTTTTCCTTCCAGGAGTACACCATTGACGTATTTTTCCGTCAAAGCTGGAAAGACGAACGTTTGCGATTCAAGGGCCCAATGGAGATGCTACCTCTGAATAACCTGCTGGCCAGCAACATCTGGACCCCCGACACCTTTTTCCTCAACGGAAAAAAATCTATCGCCCACAACATGACCACGCCCAACAAGCTGCTGAGATTGAAGGATGATGGGACATTGCTATACACCATGAGGTACCAGTTTAGACACTAAAGCCCTGTCAGCATGTGAACCACTGTCTGCTTGAAGGGTTTTGAGTTGTTATGGGTAGCGGAGTCATAGATTTAACCAACATTTCATTATGGCTTCCTCACCCACATTGTGCACTGAACCTTTGTCATTTGACAGGTGTGATAAGCACACGCGCGCTTGGCTCCAGCTGAACTGCTCATGTTACGCACCATACAATCTCAGTGGGAATGTTTAGCGTGCCCCTGCTGAAGCTAGGATTTCTCGACTCTGCGTCTGTAATCAATCGGACGGATGAATATGCTGTCAAAAAGTTCAATCTTAAAACGACTTTCAACGAATCGGTTGAGACTGCAGGACGGGTATTATGTCACCTCATTAATATTCACGAGCGAGACCGATGAGCCCCTTTCCTGCCCCTTTCTGCCCCTGCTGTTTACTCATTTATGTTATTTTCACTTTGTGCCTCAAGGCTGAGGTGAGCAACCCAAGATTGTACCAGAGAAACGAAAGAGAGAGGAGAAAGACAAAGAGAAACTACAAAGGAAGAGCAGAAAGATGGCATGTGGCTGTATGTTTATACCCCGTTGTTGTGTCGTTCTCCACAGACTGTCTGCTCCATTACTCGCACTAGCAGGGCGAGGGAGAGGGAGAGGGAGAGAGCGCACATGCATTCACTCGCATTCAAACACACACGGTTTCTGCTCGCCATGCTGCCATCAGCAACAATCTACTGCCAAGTTCTGTGCACCGCTGTGTTAGGACTGTATAAAAGTCGCTATTGTTGTTGTAAGAATGGCATCAATACTGTGGAAAACGCTTGACTAAGTGCTGAGGAGCACAATCGCAGTGATGTTAGTCAGTTGCTTTTATTCCCTGAGGTTACAGTTATGCTAATGCATTGTAAAACAAGTTATTAGCTTTTATTAACTCAAATTTAGATGCAAAGGGGATCCGGTAACACAGGTACAATTAGATTTCAAGTAGTAGGGCTAAAATAAATGAAAAAGATGGATCATTTTATTTGCATAAAATGTGTTTGTTTGTTGTTTTTGCTGTCTTTGCTGTATTATGAGACCAAACACACAAATGATTACGAAATCATTCAGTTGATGAAGACTTAAATAGAACTGCTTTTCGTGATCACATTGTCATTTAGAGTGAAGGCGAGCTCATCAATCAAACATTAATGACTCTGAGAAGGAAATGACTCAGTGTATGTCATTTAGAAATCGATGTTGGAGCTATTGTAGTTTGCCTATAAAGTCTGCCCAGCTTTGCATTTCCTTACAGTGCGAACCATTAAAAGGGCCTTTTACCACTCGCTAATGCGCACATTGTTTCCGGAAAAGCGATCAGCAGTAGGTTTTCTTCTCTTTCCTTTTAGGATGGAGAGGAGAACCTTAGCTGCAATCAAAAAGCAGGGCAAACTGTTTCACCACCCTCATTCTAAAAGTGGAATGCAGTCTACGGGCTTTTATTAGCGTTAAAAAGGAGGTTATGAGATTGAACAAAAGGGAGATGTTCTAGAAACTGTCAAATCGTTTGAAGGATCTGTCATACTTGAATAATGTCTTAGCTTGTGTATACTGTATATGCATGTTGAGACGAATGGTGCAGTATAGGCAAACTGGGAGTATCAATTTAAAATGAAAGCATGTAAACTGTTCACTAATATCACGTAATAATAGCGCAGATGTCACAGATTTTTCATTATACAAGTCAACTTTAAATGCGCAAATAGATACAAAGTCTAGATGTAATATTCTCGGGTACATGGCTCCTCTTTACTATTCTAATAAATATTTTAGGCAGTATTTGAAATGGTCATGACAGATATAAAACTTGGATTTTTTTCTTCGCTAAAAATTCAGGAGTTTGAAAGAAAACACAAAAATTTCATTTTAAAGATCTGTGGCTTGGCATACTTAGTCCCCACTGTACGCCTCGTACAGTGTACAGTGTACACTGTATTTATTTTCCCTACTATGGCAGTAAATGGGGGATGAGATCTGTTTGGTTACTGACATCCTTCCAAATATCTTCCTTTGTGTTCAGCAGAACAAAGA
Source organism: Triplophysa rosa (assembly GCF_024868665.1). Classification (NCBI taxonomy): domain Eukaryota; kingdom Metazoa; phylum Chordata; class Actinopteri; order Cypriniformes; family Nemacheilidae; genus Triplophysa; species Triplophysa rosa. The sequence continues at coordinate 12,865,444 of NC_079896.1, read as the reverse complement.
AATTTATACGGGTTTGGAACAATCTGAGGTGAACTATCCCTTTAAGAAAAAAACATGACCACCTCTTTACTATTCTAATAAATATTTAATGTAGTATTTTAAATAGTTTTGAGATATAAAAACCTAGATAAGTTTTTTCTTTGCTAAAAACCTTGCAAAATGCAGATTTGTGGCTTTGGCATATTTAGTCCCCACTGTATGAGATACCGTAAAGAAAAAAACATGATCACCTAGTTACTATTCACATAAATACTTTAAGTAGTCATTTAAATGGTGCGTCATATAATACTACACCTGCTATTTGTAACTTAATATTGCTTTAGCACAGGATCAGCCACTATTAAAGATTCAAAATCCATCTATAGAACAGGGTTTATGATATTTGAAAGACAGCCAGCGGTCGAGCAGAAATAGTTTTTAATGGACTATCGCAGACCAAACCAAGCTCACAGTCAGTATGAAGCTTTGAACACTCTCACAGCTTGTCGAGGCTCGAGTGCCACATCACTTCTTCTACATCCAGCAACGCTGACCTCAGCACATACAGCTTTCAGTAAGTACACAGCGAGCCCTTCACCTCCCATATGGCTGGTTTTGATAAAGTTGTGTGAGCTGGGTGAATAGAGGTTGAGTTTAGAGGACAGTCTTTCATTTTTACAATACAGCAACTCATCACCAAGCTGTCAGAGATGAAGGCCCCGCGTTGATTAAGCGACGGAACAGCACCTCACGTGTCCCGCCCCATTAATTACATTCTCACAGGGTTTCCAGTCAGAGATGCAACCACGTGCCCTTCAACTCTGGCCCCTTCCTCAGCTGCTGATGATGGAGGTTTCAAACAGTTACAGCACTGTGGCAATATCACGCCTTTCATTATGCTGTCGTCTGAGGGTCAATGCTTACATCTTATTGCGTTGCTTACACCAAAGCCCTGAATGGAAAGCAGGGACTTTGAGAGTGAGGGCATAATGCGTACAGTGTGGCATAATAAGGTAGCCATTATGATAATGCTAGCCATGATCCTCTCTGGCCTCCTACAATTGCTTTGCTAAATGGCCTTGCTAATGACTTTTGCTTCAGCAGCAGACGTATATAAAAAAAAGCTTGCTTAAAAGAGGCTTATGCAGCTTTTCTGTAGTGTGGTGAGCTCAATTCATCAATTAAGTTTTCTTTACACATCTAAAGACTTTTGCCTGTTTCACAAAGTGATAGTAGAGCAGTTTTGAAACACTATAAAATCTAACATAATATCATATTCCCAGGCAATTTCTGAGATAAGATTGTTGTATGACTTTACATTGTTTTTATAATGTTAAAAATCCATCTTAATCGCATTTAATGTGAGCACAAATTGTATTTACTCCACTAGGGGGCGATGTAGTACAGATGTTTCAGCCATTGCAGAGCCACTGCAGTCTTCTCCGTATTTCTGAAAACTGATTCTGATTCTCTTACTTTATTGGAATAAATACTGTTTTTGTTTACATTTAATTCAACCTAAAAACATGTATTCTGCTGCAATAAAATTGTAATAAACTACTGATTACATTGTAGTTGAAGTCATATTTTAAAGCAGTAATTAGACAAAGTTGAAACTATTTAGAATCAGAAAAGCTGTACGGAAAATATGTGACGGGGTAATGTAAAATTAAAGGGTAATCCAGAAACTATTTTCATTACGGTTGTGTAAGAAACATATATATTATATCAAACATATGAGGTAAACGTAGTCGGGTTTTTTTATGGGTCATTTATGTAATTAAAATGATGAAAAATAAATAGTAGAAAAGATGAGAAAAACAATAGTATAAGAAATTTGAGGTGACAATTCTCTTAATGGTGAGAACTGAAAGTACATATTATGACAGCAGGATTTCCCATACTGGGATACGCGAACCCTTGTGGTTCACGAGGGAATTGCAGGGGGTTCGTTAGGTACACTGTACACGGTAGGCTATACATCAAGGCAAGGCAAGTTTATTTATATAGCACATTTCATACACAAGGGCATTTCAAAGTGCTTTACATAAAATGATTGACAAGAGAAATAAGACGTATCTTTAAAATGCTAATGATTTAAGATCACAAATACTTTAGATTTTAAGAAACAATAAAACAGCAATAAAATTGATTAAAAATGTGAGTGTATAAAAAGTTTCTAAGAAATTAGAAATAGAAGTGCAGTTGATGTAAACCAGTACAGTGCTCTGGTTGTAAATGCACAGCTAAACAAGTGTGTTTTTAATCTAGATTTAAAAGTGCACAGAACCAAAAACAGGTTAATAAAATAATTGTTTTTCAAGTTAAACATGCAAATATGCTAATAAATTATTGACATATTTCTTGAGTATTATATTTTCTGACTTGTTGCTCTCAAGAATTCCAGCAGGTGGCACTATCAGCCCCAAAATACTTTGCATTCAGATATTGAAATAAAGCATGAATGACAGCTGAGAAAAACTGGGAAAATAGTTGTGTCAGTGTGTTCGTGAGTGTCTAAGCAAAGCCAGAATTAGAAGTGATTTACTTTGTCGGTTTGGCAGTGCTTCACTTGTAGCACAGGATGGCACCCTTGTTCTTTAAATAAATCTTAAGAGCACATTCAACCCGGTTTAATCTAACTATACAAATACAGTAGTTATTTTAAAGATATTTGAATAGATCTATTTACATGTTAATGTTTCTTTCTTCAGATTGACCATATCAGCAGAATGCCCAATGCAGTTGGAGGACTTCCCTATGGATGCTCATGCCTGCCCACTAAAATTTGGCAGCTGTAAGTCAACCAATGGCATTTTCTTTCTGAATGAAATTATGCTAAAACAAAATTAAATTTATATCCCGACTCGCTATACAGTAAGTGGTTTTGCAATTAGTTGATATAAAAATGCAAGAAGACCGCTATGTATTATTCAGATATCTTGTTATTTAATGTAATATAAGGGTAAATCAATTCAATTTTAAAACTGAGCCAATTACAGCACAAGCAGCAGGAGACCACACTTTTAGAGAATCCCCAAATTTCTAAATACCAATTTGGTTGGCTTAGTACAGCAAGGAATTCTAGCAAGGGATATACAATTTGGCAGAACAGTAATTCAGTAGAAACACTAATAGAGATTCATCTTGTATCTGTCATGGGAGATTCCTATTGAGGTGGAAGATGGGAGATTCATATTTCTGCTAGTATGTTGCAAAAATATTTTAGTCTTTCTCTTTATTTGTTTGCTCTATGTGTTCTTATTGACCAGTTTTATCACACTTTTGACCAAACTGTTGAAGTAGAATCAACTTGAATATATTTAGCATGAAATGCTATGGGAGTCATGTCATATATTAGGCTATATGGATCCAGGTCACAATACAATAATACTGTGATTGTTTAGCATAACATTCATCTTGGACTAAGATTATAAGATTAATGTTGAAACAAAACTGATTTCCTGGTACACTACAGGGTTATTCGTATAAACAATATCCACACTTATATTCTTATCAGTATTTAGATTCTATTGTGCAACGATTAATCGTGATTAATTGCATTCAGAATCAAAGTTTTTGTCTGTGCATATTAATTTTGTATTATAAAGATACATGTGTACATGTACTGTATAGAAAAATATAAAATGGAAAATCAATAAATGTTATAAATACAAAATTAATGTGCACAGTGCACATATTATGCAAACACAAACTTTTTTTCTGGATGCGATTATTCGTTGCACAACCCCTCTGCATGCAGGACAGCTGCATCAGAGGGGTACAACGTACTGTTGTTTTAGATACACTAAAATATTGAGAGAAACTAAAAATGTGGTAATGTCCAATTTATCTAGTTTTATTTAACAGGTTGTTTAGCCTGATTGAATCAGCCTGACTACATCAGGTTACACCAACACAAGTCGTAAAAGGTCAGATCAGGTAGAAATAGATCATTAAGGTAACAACTTCAGGTCTCTGCTTTTTGAGGTGTACGTCTGTCCAGTTTAGTCTCATTATCACATGGAATCCTGTCCTAGAGCCGGATTACGATTATCACCTGCTGGCGGCCGGGAGGAGGGTGATTTGAGGACTGGATTAGGAGGAAGGTGTCCTGCCTTAACTCCACCCCATTCCTCACAGCAAAATCGCCAGTGTTAAAAAGGGTCAAATGAACTCTCACGGTGTTTATATAATCATAATTATATAATAATTATGTAGCGACTTTTTTTTAAGTGTTGCTCATTACTAGACATGGCAATACATGACGATCCTTTAGGGCTTGTTTTAGATACGGCATAGAGGCATACGGCAGTACTCAGAGAGAGACAAACGAATCATGTTTCAGTTTCAGAATCATGCCTGTGAGGCTAAATATTTAATTGCATAAAAAACATTTTATAAGAGCTTTGTTTTGGAGACCTCTCGTAGGTGTTTGGTTATCTCACAGCTTTCGTCATTCCATTTTATGGGTTTTTAAATTTGAATGTGTATAGAAGTAAGATATCCAATATATTTGTACTAAAAGTAAAATTATAATAGCCAACAAGATTTGATCTGATTCCTTTTTGATATATGCGCCAACCCTGAAAGAGCCACACTGTGCCAATGTATGATACCCAGCTGTCACAAAAGCCTTTCGTGCACAGAGAAAACGCCCATATTCTTGTAGCTGGCTGGTATGTTGAAAACCATATTATTATTTCTCTTATGTTTAGTCGGGGAGAATGTCTAAAGTACTCCACTATTTTTCTTACTGATTCTTGCTTTGTTCCAACCTTGTTTTCTTTATTTCACTCTCGCTGTATGTACAACAACATTTACTTTGAATTTTTTATTGATAAGCATAACATCATTTCTCTTTAAGAAACAAGAACTACTTAATTCTTAAAGGAACAGTTCACCCAAAAATGAATATATTATTGAAATAATAATAATTCTTCATGTACTCACCCTCAAGTTGTTCCAAATCTGTGTACATTTATTTGTTCTGTTGAACATAAAAGAAGACATTTTGAAGAATGTAGGATAGCTAACAGTTCCGGGACACTTTTGACTTCCATTGTAATTTTGCCTACTATGGTCAGTGGTGGCCAAGAACTGTTTAGTTACAAGCATTCTTCCAAATATCTTTCTGTGTTCATCAGAACAAAATAATTTATACAGGGTTGGAATTTTTATTTTTGGGTGAACTATCTCTTTAAGTATGTTCTTGAATGTATGGAACACAATTAATAAGCTTTAATTATCATTATATATACATATATATATATATATACTGTATATATATGACCTGATTTTACATATATGCCAAAAAATGTTTTTAAAACCTTCAATATATTCAGTATTATGCGATAATTGCATCACAGGACTCAGTGAATTGTTTACCACCTTTTTCTCAAACTTTGCATTCTTTTGGAGTGTTAGCTCAGATGTATAAAGTGGAGAATTAGTGATTGTACTTGTAAATCGGGCAACAAATGTGTTTACTTGAAGTATTGTGCTCTGTTATGTAAAGAGTTATATAAATTGTGTCAGCACTTAGCAGCTTTTGTTTGGCCGGTTGAATAACAGTGACAGACGGCTGGTTTTCACCGTCATCTCGACCAAAATGCTCCAGAGAGAAAACAGTGCTTGACAACTGTTTAGAGCAATTGTAAAGCTATGGTAATGCAGAGCCTTTTGTTATAGAATATTCTGCTCTCAAAGTCACAATCACTGCCATAGTGGGTTATCTTCGCAGACACAATGCACATTACTCACAATGAACATTAACCCTGAATGCATGTCTTTGCATCTTTGTCATCAATGGTGTTAACACATTCTTGCAAAGCCACAATACACTTACTGTACGCTGTCATCTACTTGTTTTGATTTGCTTGAAGAGTTAGCGAAGGTTGTTTTAATAAAGGGTCATTGAATTGGATCTAATCAAACCACTCATGGGAAACTACTAATGCTATGAAATACTACCTGCTATATGGCCTTATGTGTAGCATGTGCTAGCCCATAAGTGTGGATGTTGGCAAAGATAAGACACAGGAAATCTCAAGGAAATCTTATAAAATTATAATTATTATACACTGAAAAAAATTTGGAGTGAATTTTACTTGAAAAAAGCTAGGCAAGGTTTTCCACTCAGGAAATGTTAGTAAATTGATCAGAACTGTCCAAGTAAATGCTAAACCCATGTATAAGTAGTTTTTACTAGAAATTCCCAAGTACGGGGTCAAGTAAATTTTACTCATCCTTTGTTTGTAAATTTTATTTAAGTAATGCTTCTAAATATACTTAATATTTCTTAACAAGAGTCCTAGTTATCTTTTCCTCAGTAGTCTTTACTTGTTTGTTTTTTGTAAATATTACTTGAAATCATATGAGGTATTAATATGTGTCAAGTAAAATGTATCTGAAGACCAAAAACGCTGACAGGTATTTCACAAAAATACTTTTATTCAGTGTTTGAATTCAAATATTTAACAGCTTATTTAAAAAACAGAGAAACAAATAAAAAAGGTAATCAAATAAATCAATTCAGATCCATTAAACCACCTTCACATTTCCTCTGGCATCAGTTAAAAATGTTTTATTGGTGAGAATGGTGAGTCCAATACCTGTGGAACAGATGAACATGGATGTTAATGCCACAATTAGATTATTTGTCATTAATAATTCAAATGAACTTATTGACCTTTATGCATTGAACATAGGCTAACCTTATACCAATTTTTAAACGTTAGAACAAATTAGTTCAAGATCCACCATTCTATCTGTAACAACAACGCCAGTCAGAGTTAGCTAAGGGTAAGTTAACACTCACATACAGCAGGCTACTGCAAGTTTATCAATATCATATCGGTTATATACGGAGCATAAACTTGATTTAACTTTATGAATATGCATTACATGGTTAAGTTATTTGTCTAAGTTACGTAACGTTAGACATACGAGACTTGACACTACGTTTAGCAAACTGAACACTGTCAACATATTAATAGCTTAACTTAGCATCACGTTAATTCTATTATCCATGTGCATAATAAAAAACAACCGCGTTTGCAAACGTTGTCCAGAAATGTTAGCAATACCGAGACTCAATAACAAGAACTCGAACTCAAACAAACCAGCGAAAATAAAGTTTATTAACGCTGCACTATGCTGCAAACGTTACTATATGAATTAAAAAGAAAACATTTAATGTCTTACCATAGTTTAATCCCCTCAGGCACTGAAAAAAATGTTTCGATGCGCAAGCTTTCCTCAGGCTCTTCGCGCCAGTTGTAATGTCCGAAGTGCGCACGCGCAGCTATTATATGGCTGTGTGGAGTATAATTTACTTGCGTTCATCAGTTTTATACATCGCTTAATTTAATGACAAAACACCAAGTAAATATTACTTGGCATTTTCATTTAAATTTACTTATGTATTAGAGCACAAATAATTACAAAGGAACCTCAAGTAACACATTGAATTAAACACCACATTTTAAAGTAGAAAGACAAAATACAACTTGCTTGTAAACATACTCGAGTAATGCTAGCTTTATTTACAAACTCAAAAAATCATTTTTTACAGTGTAGTATTATATTATATTTAAAGAGATTACAATTATTGTAATCTAGCATCCTCTGCTGATGTTTTGTGCTTTTCTCTTTCACACACTCATTTTAGAGAGAGAAGGAAGGGTTCATCAAAAAAGTTGTTTTTTACATTTATTTTAGGTGTTTTATTTAAGGAGTGCTCATATTTTTTGTGCCGCAACCATAAAATTTCATTGGCCATATTTCTCTCTTACATTAATACATTTAGGTCATTACATTTTAAATGGGTCCTATCAATAGCTAGATTTACTCTTAATCATATACAGATGCTAGATTTGCGCATTATGTTACAAAACTATGCACATGTAGGAAATTGAAAGTGGGTTGCGTCAAAACAAATTAATTTCTCTCAATATGTTTCACAAGATAATGTGCAATGATTTAAAGTGAAAGTTCACCCCCCCAAAAAATGAGGATTCAGTCAATATTTACTCACCCTTGTCATTTAAAACCTGCATGACTTTCTTCTGCAGAATACAAAAGAAGACATTTTGAAGAAGGTTGGTAACCGAACAACGGTAGTACCCATTCATTTCTATTGTATGGACACACAAACCAATGCAAGTCAATGCCATTGTTCAGTTACCAACATTCTTCAAGCTATCATTTAAGGAAACATAAAGAAAATCACACAAGTTTAAAATGACAAGAGGGTGAGTAAATGATGACAGAATTTTCTATCTATCCCTCTAACTTAGTTTTTCAGTTCTGGGTCCTGTTTTAATATCTTTTTAATATATTTAATATGTTTATATCCTACAGTCTGTATCTTCTGTATTTTGTCCCAAACACTTCTCGCCTTGTCTGTTTTTTTACAAAGTTACCATGTGTATATCTATCTCCCATACAGCATTACAGCTTGTCCCAGATTCACCCCAAAAGATGATATAGACCAAAGATTACTGTGGAATGATTCAACCTTGTAAAGGTCGCCACAGGTGAATCATATTTATGTCCAGAATAACCCAATATATATTTTCATATATCTATTTTAAAAATGAAATAAGTTGGTGCTGAAAGGTTAGGTCAGCACTGGAATGTGTAATATCAGCAGGTCTACACAATAACGTGTTACTCAAAAATGATAACTCTGCCACCATTTTTCCTCACTCTTGTGTCATTCCATACCTGTACGACTTCTTGGTTCTGTGAAACTAAAGAAATTATGAGGAATTATGAAGAATTTTATGCTGCTTTGTTTGCCACACAGTCACAGCACAGTAAATGGTCATTGAGTCATTTCCTACAATTGAAATCATTGTTTCTCAATGTTCAGAAAATGTTCTTTCTCAACCTCCTGAGGTGGTTGAAGTTGAAAGTAAGGTTAACTGCTGTGTATGTTGCTGGAATCACAGAATGAGATGAACCTAAGGGCAACACACGCCTTATAATCTCAGTGTAAGAGAGATGGGCGTTAAGAACAAGCTGGAAACAGAACTGTGTGGGTGTTTATATGGAGGGAGTGAGGTTTTATTTTTGTTTTTAAAGTAGTTCATATGCTTTTTTCTCATGTTAGCATTCTGAAGGTAACATGTAGAGAGGGCCTGCATCCTTATTTATTATGTGAATATCTTTCCTTTCACACAGCTGAAGTTAATATACAGCGTAATAACTGAGCTCATATTTAAGTGATTATGGAGGAAGACCAACGTAGTAAAGTATTTGCCTATTTTGTTTTTATTCCTTAAGAGAACAAAGAAATGCATATTCTTAGAGGCAGATTGGGAATGCCTGTCCTTGAATGCTGCCTAATGGGATTTTTTCACTGTATCTAACTTTGAGAAAATGTAAGTTTTTAATGACTTTAATATTGATATCTGAATACAGTATTGTACAGTAACTGCGTGGATTTATAATATAAAACATTTAACATGTCAAATATAATCAACCAATATACACATAGCACACACACACACACACACACACACACGCACACACACACGCACGCACGCACGCACGCACGCACGCACGCACACACACACACACACACACAGTCAAGTCAATCCATGCTGAACGATTTCATATCACTGGAATGAGTCTCAACCATGATCGTACAAATACAAATCCTTTTTAGCTAGACCTTGTCATATCCTTTGCTGTATCCAACAGTGTTTCTGTAATGTTCATGTAAAGAAAAATCATATCTCCCACTGTGCTCTGTGTATAGTATGATCATGTTTTTTTTCTTATTTGCTTGACAATACAAACTTTTGTACTTTTTGAGTGTCACTGGCCCTGTGTCGTCAAACTTATGTTGTCCCAATTCAGCGCTAGTAATACGCTTTATCTACACTGGGACAAAATGTATGGTTTACTAGTTTTAACTTATGAGTGCAGAGCTTATTAAGATCACCTAATGTCCACTAAATTCAATCCAATTAGTTCTGCTTAAAACCGCAGGCCATATTTAGCAGTGCTGTCTTTACTCTCTCAGACTCCATTGGTTGTAGTCTCTTCCCTCCTAGCTAAAGCTCTTCAGATGCCAGCCTTGGGAAATCTGACATCCTTTGATATGTAACCCAGAAACCCAGAAAAAAGGAATAATGATGTTCAAAGGAGTCATGCTCTTAACTACAAACAATGATTTTAAACAGAATAAGAAGTGACAGAGGTTTCACTCATCATCTGTTCAGGTTTCCTTCATAAAAGGTCTTAAATGTCACAAACGGTTTGCAGAAGTTGATGCCATGAATGCATAATAGTAAAGACAGCTGGTCCAACTACGACATTTTTTCACTTCAGAGAACACAGCGAAAATAGACTTTGTTCTTCAAAAGTCATGCTTTTGCATGGGGAAAACAGACAACACAACAGACAAGCATGATAACAGCTTATATTGTGTAATGGCTTGAACAGGCTGAAATTTGGAAAGGATTGTTATGCAGTAATTGTGTGCTAGAGGAAGATCTCTACCCAGAAACTATAGTACGTAAATAAGAATGGCAAGCTCGCTGTCAAATTAGCACTAGAAGCATGCACACACACACACACACACAC